>NW_010406186.1:4218-7089 GCF_000710305.1 Buceros rhinoceros silvestris | reverse complement strand
GTCTGTTGTTAAACCGTTATAAACCCCCCCCCCCCCCTTTTTTTTTTTCCACAGCACAATTCTTCCAACCACCCAGCCATACACACATCTAACAGCCTACACGAGCTCCTCTTTCTGCTTAAATGAAGTAGAAAATGTTTTGAAATAGGCTGCAGCTTTCACCTACCCTCAGCCAAGTTCATATAGCTGTGGCCCATCATTTCAAAGACAAATGATCTCAAGCTGCCAAGATGCAATTCTGGGTTAACAGGGGCAAAAATAAAGCTGTAGTCAAATGAAAAGGAAACATTAAGTTGGTTTTTATTTTTAAACTGGTAAAGAATTTTTACAGAGAGACCCACTGAAGTCCTAGAACTAGGCATCCAGATCAGTCAGTACTGACTGGAACAGCTCTCTCCCAAAACAATTATACCTTAATTCATCCCTGCTGGTAGTGGAAGATGTAAAACAAACATTGCTTGAGGTTGCCTCTCTGTGAAAGGAAATTTGGTTCAAAAGCACCTCTGTAGTCCATGTCTGCATGTCTTAGGTGCTCAGAAGTTGGCAACAGCCATCCTACAGTGATTGTGCTGTGCCAGGTCAAGATTTGTGATGTGCCTCAGGTGAACATAAGAGATGCTATGGCTGTCTAAACCAGGAGTCCACCACAGCACCTAGTCTCCTGCCCTCAATCCCAGTTTTCTTTCCAATGGAAAGCTGGAAGCGTGTCAGGGAGAAGAGGGAGGAGAGGGAAGAGAGGGCAGACAGCTACACACCCAGGCTGCATCCTGGAAGCAAGCAGGATGTGACTGCAGTGCACATCTGGGCCTCTGAGGTGGAAAAGAGTCCAAGGTCTCACAGTTCAGATGTACCTCTTTGACTCAAAGGTTGTGGTGAACATGAAATTGCCCTGTGGCTGGCTATAAAACCTAAATAACTGATTGTGTGAGACCTAACTCATTTTCCATTGGCACAGTGCTATGCTGCTGCATTGACAAACCTACAGCGAGGGCTTGGACATGTGGTTTCTCTTACTGTCACTGAGGAAACTTCCTTGGCTCAGATCTGCAATGACCTACAGACCTTGATGGACAAGGCCACTGCGCTGCAGGAAATTCTGAGGTAGAGGTAGAAGCAAAGGCAAATATAACAGCCACTGCAGAAAAGCAAGTCATTATCATTATACGTGACACTACTTGTATTCCCCTACAGACTAAAGGGAGAGGATTAATTCTGCTAGATGCTGACCAAACCCAAAGCATCCCTCCACCCTTGCAGTTTACAGGTGTAAGCTCAGCTCACGTAAAGGAAAACATCTAAAGTTGCAGCATTTACTTCTTCACTTTTTTGCTATAAATGCTTTAACTTATTTAAAGACAAGAGAACTGAAACACGATCAACCCAAAAAAGGCTGGACTCTGCAAGGAACTGTGTGGCTCAAGCCTACTAAGTATGATTTTATAGAGTTAATCAGGTTTTGGGAGTGATGCAGACAATCATAAACAAATCAAGGCAAGAAGGGGAGAGGTAGGAAATAAATTTCAAAGGATTATGACTCCGGATCAGGTTATTAAGAAGCCTCTTCATGCATGCCCATGAAACCACAGACTGCATTATCTCTTTAGATCAAGTAGGAGTCTCTAAGCAGACAAGAAAGAAAAATTTCTCCTACTGGACCTCTGTCAATAAAGGAATGTCAATAAAAGTTCAGTTGATTAAAACTATTTCCCAACACAGAGTATAAAATACATTTTACAGGGTGGTCTATTACTTCTTTCAGTGACAACCCTTCTCCTCTCAGTTACAAACAATTACTCAGCTTTTCGATGGCTATGTTGGAGGCACACATCCAGTTAACATTTGGAATTTTTCACATGTAATTCCCTTCTGAATGGGCAATGTGTGTTTAAGATTTTACTGAATTAATAGAAACAAATTCTGCCCTTTGAAAATTTGACATGAATCTCAAGTATCTGCCCTAATATAGACTTACACTTGTTAAATCAGAGGTTAAATCAGAGTAAATGAGAGCACACTTTGGCTTCTTGATATCCCACACAGGGGCAGGAATATAATACAAGAAAGGGTTACTTTTTAACTGCTTGTAAGATTTAAGGCAGATAAATAAATAGTAATAATATGTCTTTGTTTCTGAAAGCAGATATTCAGTCTACCCAAAGCACCATCCAAGTCATTAGAGGATTCCCAGGTGCCAGTATTTGGAAAGGTATTAGCTATTCAAACAGTTTAGGCAGACATTTCTGCTGTTCTGCCTCCTGGGTCATCTCAGATTTCCTCAATCTCTGCCCAGAACAGAGCACAGGGAGGAGAAAAAGGCTGGAAATTTCAGAGGAGTTACATTTTCTCCAGAACTAGAAAGATCATATTTTTCAGTCTTGCAGTAAAAATGAGGAAAACCCTCCTTTGTTAGTACAACTGCAAGGCTGGGTGAGGGCCACATGCTGCACATGGAGAGAGACGCTCTGCAGCAGATGCTGTGAAGGGAGCCCACTTTCCTCCTTTTCAGATATAATTTACCTGGCTCCACTCTATTACAAGGAGAAGAAACCACATAAAAGTGTCAGCACAACACAGCTGGGCTGTTCAAACAGTAATTCAGCAGCAGGTGGGAAGAGTGAATCCACACAAAAGGCAAAAGACTGGCCGAGGGGATGGCTGAGCTCTGCTGGCAAGAGTCAGGGCCCCAGGGATGGGGATGCAAGCTCCTCTCCAAGTGTTTGATGCTTGGAGTGTGCAGTCATTCTGCAGCCACCCACCCCGCCTGAGTTGGTCTCTGGCTCAAGCACATTTTAAAAGGCTAATACTTCTAAACAGGAGACTGAGCAGAAATTTCAGGTTGGTAATTATTTTGGGGGGGGGGGGGGGGGGGGG
>NW_010406186.1:0-4153 GCF_000710305.1 Buceros rhinoceros silvestris | reverse complement strand
TCAGGTTGAGAATTATTTTGGGGGGGGGGGGCTAGGGAGGGGGTGTGTGTGTGGAAAGGTGTTGGAAATAGCAATCACTATGGAAAGTGACGTGAGAAAAGGCCAGTGGTCTCTGACTATCTGGCAAAGGGAGACACGCGGATGTTTCCAACAGGAATAAGCTCTGCCTAGATAAAAGCAAAGCTTACTAGAAAAGCGATGTTTTCTGAAAATGTTATCTTTAGCTAACAAGATTTGCCTTTTCAATTGTTCTGATCCCAGAGCCCACCTGGATCCAATTCCTCACTTGTGCTCTGGGCTCTTGGGCAGTAGACCAGGAACGCTCATCCCACCACTAGCTTGCTGCATGATTTTCTTTGTTGCCTCCGTGCTTGAACGGTTTAGAGCTCTACCTGGAGCCACCTTAAGCTGCAGGTCTTGGGCATTCTTCCAAGAATGAGTTGATTAAACCTTGTTACACCAAGACCAGGCCCACTGAAGGCTACTGACTCATTTTTCTCTGTGATACGTAGCCTTGGCCATGGCTCTGAAAAGCCTAAATCATTCAGGTCCCTGCCACTATAATACAAGTTCTTCCTCTGTTTTGCTGGAGCAGCTAAAATCTGAACTTGTAAAGACCAGAGATAGTTGTCAGCAAGCTGTCTCCAGGGAATCACCAAAATAATTTGGCGGTCTTCCATCTACAGGATGTCTAAAACCCCCTGAATTAGTTATTTCTGAATATATAAACTCCTAGTGCCGAGACACTGTGATGATGGGTAGCCTGAAATGTGGATAATACCTATACCAATGCATTAAACCCTCCTGAAGCTTAACCACAATCAGGACTACTTACATAGCAGTTTCTCACTGTGCTGTTTTGGATTTCCAAGGGTTCCTCAACAGCATCGTCTTACTCAGACTGTAAGCAGTTTAATTGGCATCATGGTGGGTGAAAGGTCAGAGGGCTGCATCTCACCCTTCTGGGTACCTGAAATACACAAAGAAAGATGTGTGTCTTCAGTTGCCAGCTGGAAGAATCACAGCTGCTCATGTGATGCCCGGGCAAGATGATATAATCAGCACATTGGTACTTCTTACCCCAGTAAACTCTTTACCTGTCCCCTGTGCCAAGAGCAGTCAGGAAGATAGATGCTATTAGGCGACTGACGAAAAGCGTGACACGAACCTTAAAGACGTATAAAACTTCACACCACAAAATGACAAAGCTCTTTGGCTCTTGTGCCTGTCTTTTACTGAGCAGGGCAGGATAACACTTTTTTGTTCATATTGTCTGCACACGGTTGTACCAAAGAGAACCTCTAGAGAAGACTTGTCACAGCCACTCTGCAAATTTCCTCTTTTTCTCAGCACAGCTCTTCCCATCCTGACCTACTAGCCTGATTTCTCACTGACTTGTTACTGAGAATGCTACTGCAGGGATTCCAGGTGTGGAGGAGTCCAGTCCGCAGCACACATTGCGTCTTCACCCCTTCCTCTTCGAGTCTCCTGGTGACTGCGCACAGCTAGCTCAGGTCTCACTAAAGGAGAAAAGGGCCTCGGTCCTGGACAAGCAAAAAGACCCACATTCTTTTTGCAGCAGTCGAAGTATTCCCAGAGTTTTGCCATATTTAGTAAAATTGCCAAGACAGGGGAAAGTGTCTCTGTGATACCAGGTAGGGACGTCCTTGGTCCCTCCTGCTGCTGTTAAACTGTTACTTGGCTCCAGCTCCTTACCTGATGCTCAAGGCTTTGCTTTGCAGTTCTTGGAAGTTTATTCAACTGATTGTCATCCACAACCCTTCCCTCAAGCAGTCTGCTGTCACACCTTCCTTACTGAGAAAAGAAGTTCCTTTCTTTTTTACTGTCTTTTACTATCCCATTTGACTTGCATGTAGGAAAATGAATCAAAGCCACAATATTTCTGAAGCCAGAGAGTCTGAACTTTTGAGTAATCGGGAGGAAATTCAACGCACCTGGGAGGAACAACCCCTATTGAGTTCTCCTGCATTAGAACCAGCTGCAGGCTGTCCCCACTGTGTGGAGAAGTGACCTGGATGAAGGAGAGCAGGGTATCTTGTGAGCAGAGCCAGCCTAATGGACAGTGCAACAGTTGTTCTGGAAGAGTATTTTCAGGGGCTGCCCTCTTAATCTGTACCAGCAGAAATGGTGACGTGGATTAATAACTAACTTTCTTTCTCTTGAGATGATGTATACATGAAGGAAGACGAGCTCACTTCCTACTACATCAATTAAAGCATTTTCAAATGTTTTGTAAAGCCACGCAAGCATACAGGAGCCACTGTGTACTCAGCAGTAACTTACGTATATTTCAAGATGTTTAACCTGCTGCAGATAGTTCTGTGAGCTTCAGTCCCTTGCCCAAGACAAGTGAAAGGCAACACAAGATTGGTTTCTCACCCAAATGATGCCAGCTCCTACGGAGTGGAGCTGGGAGGAGTAGAAGCTGTTTGGCACAGAGGTACGTGTGTGTTCTGGGCAAAGGCAGGAGAGCTCAGTCCTCCGATTGGAGCTGCTGTACACTGCTGGAGCATGGAACCTTCCCTCCCTGAAGCAGTCTCAGAGAAAAGCTGCCTAGCCAGCAGCCAGGTGAACGGTGCCTGGTGCCTCTCTGCTCTCCTGGCTGCCCAACTGCTGAGCAGCTACTTGTTTGCGCCTGGGATGGCAATGGATGCGAGAAACGGCTTTCAAACTGTTTAACAGCAGTGATGGTAACCTTTGACCCTGCTGAATAGCAGCGCTTTTGACCTTCCATTTGTTAAATAATACAACCACTTACGTCCCGATCCTTATCGGTGTTTAGTAATTGGGGTCAAGACAAAGCAAGGCAGAGTACAGTTACCCACCAGACTTTATCGAACCAGGAAGAATTTCCTTAAGCTATAGATTTCCTTTCTGATAATCTTCAGTGAAGACAGGCAAAAGCTGGAGACCGGGTGGCTTAGAAGATCCGCCACAGGCTAAAGAACCTCTTGGCTGTTAGCATCTGGTTTGAATGCAGCTGTGGTTGACAGTGGCAGAAATACATTATGGTCTCAGGTTGCCTCTCTGACTCCTACGAAACGAGTTTGGCTTGCAGTTCTACCGTGTACTGACCGGATAACAGCCATAATGTAAAATATTAACACACGGTTCTAGAGACATTGGTGATTAGATGAATTCACGAAGCCTGCAGATTCCTGTTCCCATAGAAAAAATCAGACTATGGCACAGTGTAGGCGACAGCATGGACAAAAATCTGTGGTCGCTCCTGCCCGTTCTGCAGAATTCACATCAAAGAGAGCCTTCAAGCACCTGAGCCGCTTTTTGTGTGGCCTAAGTAAAAGTAATGGCTCAGATTGTGTGTTGAACGGCTCATTAAACACCTCACGTGAGAGACAAGCAGGTGATAACTGTTACAGGCAGCGGTGCCAGGATCAGAGTTTTCCTTAGAACAGGAAATGGATGAAAAAGAAATCCAAGAACTTACGGCATGACAATGGATTGAAATGTAAGTGTGCACACGTATATTTATTTATGTAACGCACGCACATAAAAGCTTAAACTTCCTAGAGACGTCAAACAGAAATTCTATTTGCCTAAGCAACTGCACGGTTTCTCACTTAGTGCATTTTGTATTGAGGCAATTTGCAACGTTTTTAGGGCAGGAGCTGTTTCGTGGATGTCTGTCTATATGCGATTCCCCAAAAGAAGCCCCCCAAAAGTGATCCAAACACTCTCATTTATAAATAAGCCATTTATTCATAGATGCACACGAGCTAGGTAAGATCTGTAAAAGTGACACTGTAAGTACTGAGATTCAGAAGGGGTGTTTTTTTTGGTTTTTTTTTTGCTGCTGCTTCTGTAAGAAAGCAGGAGAATCGAGCCCTTTGTGGTATTCCAGCTAAGGTGCAATACAACCGTAGGTCCGCCTGCTTTTTGGATTCAGGCCTCTTGAATCTGAGGCATACCTGCGCAGGTCGGCCTCCCCGGCTGCATTCTTCACGGGTTACTGCCTGCCAGCGCCTCTGGCTCTCGGAGCAGGGTTAGCTTTACACAGGCCTGGCACAGGCAGCTGCCTGCGGGCTCTCCAGGGCCCTGCTTTCCCCTTCCTCGTCCTGGCGGCCGCCCGCGGCTGACCCACACACCGCGCACAGCCTCCTCGCCGTGAGCA
>NW_010406185.1:0-5016 GCF_000710305.1 Buceros rhinoceros silvestris | reverse complement strand
ACCCCTAACCTGGCCTCATACAGAATCCAAGTCCTTCAGCCTTTCAGTATGACGCTATCAGGACCACATCTTGCCTTATTTCTCCATACCTCTTTCACAGGACTAGCAGGATAAAAATAAGAAAGTAATTCACTACTGCATTAATTCAAGCAGTTAGAAAATTCCAACCAGACCACAAAACCGTGTGAGTTATGGGTCAAAAAGAAAAAAACGCAAATTTACACAAATGCGACTTGTGGAAAGACTTGCTCGCCTTCAGAAAGACTCTTTGCTCAAAGCCTTCCAAAGCTATCAGTTTTACCAGCTTCTGGGTCTCATCAGACGCTGCGGAGAGGTACCAAGCCTGCTGCCCATTTTATAACCCATTGTTTGGACACCACGGGGCAGCTGTTGACCAAAACCTCTGGCAATGTGTGTCCAACCCAGAGGAGAATAGTTGTGACATATTTCACAGCTGAATTATCTTAGTAGTTTCAATTTCTTGCAATATATATAGGCTAACATTACCAAGGATAACAATCCAAAATGTCTTGCTAGTAATTCTAAACCTGTCTTCACACTTTGCTGGTATTCTTCATCACTAACCCCCTGCCTAGCACATTCTGTAAGCGTGCACCAGGAATGTCCTCTAACACCTGACTCAAATAGCAACGCTTTACAGCCTCCAAATGCTAGTCCAGCGGAGCAAAATAAGCCCAGGTTTTTGTTACTGACTTGAGTGTTTGTTAATAACTAAATCTTGAGTTAAACTGACCTTGAAAAAATAGTTACAGCCCAACAATGGGTTGTAACTAACAATACATCCTCTGTTCTAGGTAATGACTCCTCACATGCACGCCACAGGGTGTACATGGTAATATCTAAGCCCTCACAGATAGAGAAAACCTTCCTTCTTGCATTCGTACATCTGTGCCCCTGAGCAGTGACTTTGCATTTAACCTCAGAGCTCCATCAGCAATCATCTTCTGGCTACCATTCAACAGATCACGAAAGGTTGTGGAGAAGTTTCACAGAGTGTGAGAAATTCTTCCCCTTCAAGTACATTCCTTCAGTAGTCGGGATCTTATATTTTATGATTCTAGTATTACCCTCAAGGTCCTCATCTGCTTTTCTTCAATGCCAGTTAATCTTTATTATGGGACAGACACTGTAATTATTGACTGAAAAAAAAGAATAGTCATGCTATGATTTCAGCCATCTCAGTTGTTTTTTACCAGATACAACACAATGCCCCTGCTAGAGAGCTGAGCGACTTAACCGTTTACAGTTTATGGTTTAGTTATGGTATTTTCTCTATAATATGAGGAACAAGGAATGATCCTTTGTGGGTACTTAATATAACAAACGTCTGCAACTTCTATTGTTGCACAGCTTGTCTGTAAAATTATAGGAAAGACAATGCCTACACCTCCATCCCCAGATACCCAGTTAAGTCAGACCTTACCTATACTTCTTTTATTACCTTCATGATATATCTGACCTAAACATTTTATTCCTGCATTTGTTAGAGCATTTGCAATTTGGCCCATGAACAGGCATAACCTCATCATCAGTAGGGGAGTGTGGAGAATAGATCCCTTATCCTTTTTCCTTAACATCACAGCACATTATAAAACGTGGGGAGGAGCACCTCCTCTGCAAGGACAGGCTGAGAGGTTGTTCAGCCTGGAGAATGCTCTGGGGAGACCTTATAGTGGCCTTACAGAAAGCTGGAGAGGGACTTTTTACAAGGGTCTGTAGTTACAGGACAAAGCGTCATGGCTTTAAACTGAACGAGGGTAAATTTAGATTAGGTATTAGGAAGAAATTCTTCACTGTAAGGATACAGAGAAGATGTGGATGCCCCATTCCTGGAAGCATGGAAGGACATGTTGGATGGGGCTTTGAGCAACCTGATCCAGTGGAAGGTGTCCCTGCCTATGGCAGGGGCTTGGAACAAGATCTTTAAGATCCCTTCCAACCAAACCATTCTCTGATTCTATGAAAATAGTATTTATGTCACATATGAAAAGACTGCACAGGGCTATGGGTCTTTGTCTCCTTCCAAATAACAGAAGGAGGACTGCCATATCAGAGACAACTTGCAGGATACCCCCACATTGATAACGCACGAGTGCTTAGAGGCCAATGGTGGGAGAAAGGAGCACAGACTAAGTATCCCATTCTTTTTACTAATAGAAGAAAATGAGAAAGGAAAAACACCTCAGACTGCGCTAGACCAACACTTCTAACTGCCAGTTGCATCAAAAGGAAGGACACCAACCTCTTGTACACCTGTAAGACAGAAAAACATCTTTAACTTTACCAATCTATTGATTTGATTTGTTTTGCAACCTGGGGTCAGCCTGCAAATCATGGGCAGGCCATTTAAAGAAATATTTACATCAGCTCCCTGTATCTTAAGAATTAAAATGAACATTGGTTGACAGCACAAGTAATTTTGCCCAGAGTAATTTGGATTAATATAATCCATGCTTTCACCTCTGTTCCCATCTTTCTACATGTCTTGGAAGGGCAGACACGTAACTGGAGCAGCACCTACCCTGTAAAACGATTCTGTGAAGAACCAGGGTACTTATTTGAGGAAGGAGAACACATAGAAACATCTAAAGAATCTGACTCAAACCCTCTAATAATAGCACACAGTCATGCAATCAGTTTACTTCTGAAACATTTCGGTTACACCATGATCCTTGGCTTAAGTCCTACATTTTTGTTATGCAAAAGAATTTAATATGACGATTACCAAGCTGGGAGCTTCACAACAAAATTAATCTCCAGTACATATACCCTCTGGTCAAGAGAAGGCAGTAATCAAAAAGTTTTGCAGGCTGAATATTGAAAACCTTCATTCAAGGCCATGTCCAGCAATCTACCTAGAAACAGAAGAGTAATCAGCTGAATTTCCAGCTGATTTTCCAGGAAGGGTAAAGTTGGCTTTCTGACTTGGAACTGCATCCTCAAACCACAGACCTCCCGGTCTGTGAAAGTTGCTTTGAATGTACTCCCGATGCGCAGATATGGCCACCCTACTGATGCACGGTCCACACAGCACCGAATACCTCTGCTGTCAAGAAACAGCCACCTGCAACTGGTGTGTGCCCAGCAGATGACCAAGAGGTGGCTGGGTCGTATGGAGGTACATCTCAAGAGAGGTGTGAAGGGCTTGTTATGGCTCCAATGCAAAAAATGAAATATTTATTACAAACTGAATTAGGGAGATGAGTAGAAGTTTTAAGGAACTGTCAAATGCAATACTGTGAAATGAAGCACCAGTCGTTTAGCAAATGTAACACATCAGAAAAAACCCCAAATAATTCAGTAGTATTTAAAAAAAAAAATTCTGTGGTATGTAGTCCTTTTGGAGGAGAGTTAGTAACCTTCTGACATCTCTCAGGGAAGTCAGCAGAGCCACCTCCTTCTTTTAGCAGGCATGTGGCATTCTCAGTTGAACAGCAAAAGAAGTTTAGAAGCTGTTCATAAAAGCATTGCAAGTTTTGACATCATCGCACTTCATAAACCAGGCAGGATCAGGACAGGAATCCTTGAAGTCCATTGGGTAACCAGCATAGACCCAGTAACAAAGGTACACGGGGCACGTAGCAAGCAAATCCCAAGTAGATGCTGAGGAAATCCTGCTGTAACTGCACTGCACTCCTGTGTAGGTGGTGATTGTTAGCCAAGACACACATCCTCACCCCTGATGGCCAGTTTACTCCACTGCCCTTTCACAGGTGTGGACAGTGGCCCCAGTGGCTGCTCACGTTTCAGTAATGAAGAATCTTCGCTAACTGTCTGCTGCAGTTCTAGCCAAACACGGTCCTCTTCTGCTACCCCACGGCTAGCTAGCACAGTCACACATGGGCTTAGCAGTTGCTGGCTTTTCAGCACACTGGACCACTGTGCACTCAAGGAGAACCGAGGAGAAGGAAAATAATCGGCACTAACACAAAGGAATGTTGTCAATGCCAGGGACGCTACCATGATCATACATTCCACTTCCTGAAATGTTCAGTCAACAGCAATCTTGGATGTAGATACATTTTCAGTAGGAAGAGGAAGCCAAACTCTCCATTATAACAGCAGGAAGTCAATTTGCGTTTCTCAGCTTAAGTTCAGTTCAGTTAAGGGAATTCCCGAAGCACAACTGTGTGTGTTTCGCTACTAGGGTTCTTCCTTCTGAAAGAACTTCCCCAGAAGTCATCACACAATAAAAGTTTTAAGTGATACAACTTCAAAACCTAACATAATTCAGCTACTTTTATGACTCTTCTACTTCCAAAATGATTTAAACTTGCTCTCAAAAGTAGGGATGATAAACGAACCTCACACTTTCAAGACCACATTGCTGTCATCGGAACAAACAAATGCACAGACACTATTTTTGACAGCTTTATTGGTTTAATAAATGTTGTACAAAATTAGTCTCTGGAACATCGTAAGAGCAAGAACTACACAATAATTATATTTTATTTACCATATTTCAGTGGGGGATGTGATTTACTGTTTTTCTGGAAAATAAACATTTTCAAAATCTGAAATAGACACTGCTTTTAAAAAGCAGCACAATAATATTTCTCTTTTCACAGCAGTACAAATCTCTCATTTTTCTCCACTTCATGTCAACCAGGGGGTGACAGCACTATAAGGCTTTTTTTTTTCCTTTCTATGCTGCCTAACAGCAATTCTTTACAAAACACTGTCAGAATAACAACAGTAAAACCAGAAGGAGAAGAAAGTACCCAAAAGGCTCAGTGGCTGAATACTTTTGATCAGAGCAACAGATGGCTGAAACCGTAAGGGGAATTTCCATCCCAGTACAACTGTGTGAATCATAAAATCAAACCCCACTCAGAGCAAGGCGGTCACGTTTTTCGTTCTTTGAAGAAGTCTGTTCCTTTCAACTCTTCGGGTAGATAGTCCTGCTCTACAGGTTCCTTGTACGCGGGGTTATATTTATAGCCTTTGCCATAACCCAAGTTCTTCATGAGCCGTGTTGGGGCATTTCTGAGGTGC
>NW_010406184.1:0-3335 GCF_000710305.1 Buceros rhinoceros silvestris | reverse complement strand
CGGGCTGTCCCCGCCGAGCCACAGCTGCGAACCCAGACTCCCGAAGAGCTGTCGTCGGGCTGAGAGGAACATTTCTGCCAAAGGTGGTCAAGACCTTTTTTTATAGGCGTTTCCATATTGTTTAGACCACGAATGCAAATGGTTGCGTGCCGCAGAGCAGCAGTGCGCTGCGGCGGGAGGCTGCTGGCTCAGAAGCAGGATGTACCGCCATCGTAAAGGTACGCTGCAGCTCGGCTGGTAAACTCCGCCGCTTTCAGCCCCCTCTGAGATGTGCTGCCAGTCCCAAAATAGAAAATGCCTCGGCACGGAGAGCCATCAAGCTCTGAGGCTGGTTTCGGGTGAATACTTATGCACCCAGACATCAGTGTGACTACTGATATCTCTGATCTGCAAAGAAAAAGCCCTGAACTTAGACCTGGCACTTCTGGATAGATGCTTTATCTGTCTTACTGTATCTTTACAATGACTTTTTGGAGGGAACAGGTACAGTTGCAGTTGTGAAGACTCCGTCTTACTGGCATCCATTAGAGCGGTTTGAAGATTACTTCTTCAAGTGAGCTGGTCCGGGGACTTGAATGGAGTAACACAGCGGTTTTAGTTCCTGGCTGAGTCGAGATGCCGAGGAGTGCCGAACTGCTTAGCCCCGTTGAACCAGTGCAGATCTGGGCACTTCGGGAGAGGCTCTGTACAGCAGCATACCTTATGTAAAAACATGTAAGGCAGCTTGGGAATGTAGGCATGATGCAAGGTCAGACACAGCTCACTGGGGTTTCTCTCCATCTCTGTTTTAGATTTAGGAGCTCAAAATCTGCCCTAAACACTTATTATTTTGGACTTGGCCTGTAGCAAATAAAATATATCCTGGTTAAACCCCATGTACGTCATGCCAATTTTACCGATCTACCTTATTCTGTCTCACCCTCCCCCCCATCAGTAACGTCATCTGCTGTAGTTAACTGTATCTCTTGCAATGCAGATGCCTACGATTACGAATGATTCACGGATTTGTTTGGCCTGACTGCCCACAGATTAAATCATTTCATGCAATGTTGCTGTTAGTGTTCTACATTCGTCTTTCTTCTAAACAAAAATTAAATCATCTGGGGTTGTGGGGTCACCACTGCAGAAAAAACCTGATCATTTTCCATTATTTCTATGATCGTCTACACCTAATTCACATTTCACTCTGTTCAAGAATGATCAGGTATGCACTAAAATAGTACAAATGAACTATTTTAACTAGAATTAGCCTAGCCTAAGAAATCACATCCAAAATTAACTGAAATATTAAGGAGTGCAGAAAAGAAACCCCACATAAATATTTTCCACTGAAGAAAATATACTTGAATACTGAAAATGAGATTTATTCTTGAGGACAAAAATTAATACGATTTGACCTATGAATTTAATGTGGTACAATTGCTTTGAGACTATGACAGTAAGAGACCAGTAAATCAGCTCTTTGTATGTGTTGAAGCAATCCTCACATTATAGATACAGGGTAAAGAGAAACACATTTCTTAGTTCCATAGCAGGTAAGCCAAGAGGAAAAAAATAAGAAGTGTTCTCAGACATTTTCAAAGAAGTTCAATTCCTTTTCTCCTAATGAAACCCATGCTGCAATCCACAACTCATTCAAAACTTATGTAAGAAAAAGCCCATCAAGTCCCCCTTTAAAACAAAGCAGAAGCCAGAAGTTTATTACCAGAAACATACATACAATTTGGTGTCTTCTGTTTTGACACTGTTTCCCTGCATTTGTCCCATAAAATGGGACGTATCTTTTGCCAGTCTTTTTTCTGGTGAGCTGCCTTCTCCCAGGTTAGGTTTTACGGCTGGCTCCTGGGCACAAGTAGAGCCACTCCTCTTCTCTGTCATCGCAAAAGGCTGCACTGGGCAATTGCAGTGACAGCATTAATACCTACTTTTTGTCCCTGGGAGGTTTTGGAACAAGGGCAGGATACTGAGAAAATCACAATTTACATTTTCCAAAGCCATTTTTGAGGCTTGCTATTTAGGAAATGAAAAATATTAATTGGAGGGTATCTAAATTTAGTGAAACCTTGATACTTTTCATATTTGATCAGACTAGAAATGAAAGGACAACTGGCACGATTGCATCCGTCCAGGGCACGCATTTCAAAAGATGAGTCAAAGCAAAGTGCTCCCTGCAGATACGTAAGAATCTGCCACCTCCTGTTTCTAGTGGGGACAGTATAAGGACGGAAATAATTAGTTAATCTTTTGTTTAAATAAAGCATTTGGGGAAAAGGCTAAAAATAAACACTGATTCATTCCTTGTCAGGGAAGTTTCTCCTGTCAATTATCACATTGTTACTGCTGTTTTTAATCTAGTCAGATGGTGAGATTGGCAATCCCTTCTGCAGGGGCTTCTGGGTGTTGTTCTGTAGAGAATCTTGCTCGAAGGACTGATTACTGCTTTTATGGGAGCCAGTGGGAGTTTGGCCACAGTCCTTCACGCATGTTAATTTGAGGGACTTCCAAATGTTAGCTAATGATCTCAGAGTTCTTTTTATGAAAAACGTGTGGGTTTGTTTGGGGGTTTGGGTTGGTTGTTTGTTTTTTTTTTTATCCCTAGCAGGAGGCAATTAAGAGGGTCTGGGGAAAGTTCTGCACAGCAGTTCTGGCTGGTCCTATCAATAATGCCTCGAGTCCTCACACAAAAACCTCAGAAGCACATATTGCTACCATACTCAGATATATTATACATAACGTATTACAATACTGTATTATTCATACAGTCCAGGCCACATGCTTCGCATCGCCGTGGACCGGCTGTATCTATTGGCCTCCACTTACGGTATCTCAAAAAAATGATTACGCTCCTTCTTCCTCTAGGACCAGAACTAAGGAAAAAGTAGCCTCCACCCCAAAACAGGAAAACATGTCAACAGGGAAAACAGAGGCACTTGTGGGTGGGGGAGTTTCACTCTGGACTGTTTTATGAAGCCTTATGTAGCTGTAAGGGAGAAACAGAGCGGAAAAAAAAAGCAAACCCCGTGGAAGCTGAGGCAGATGAGCAGAAAGCCAAGGACACAAGTCCAAGCAAGCACTGGGGCTGTGGCTCAGAGGAAAGCGCACGGAGGATCTTTGGGCTAAATGATGACTTGAAAGGGCTTGGAACCGAGCGCAGAAACAACCAACTGCTCTCCGTGCTCTCCCTTCCCACCACACCGCCAAAAAAAAAGAAAAAAAAGAAGAGAGAGAGAGGGGAAGAGAGAGAAAGTTGTTTGTTTCTGGCTGCGTTCAGGCCAGAACCAGGATCTTATACATTCCTCGTGAACAACAGGTCTGTGCCGCGGCGGGGAACGGCT
>NW_010406183.1:0-12070 GCF_000710305.1 Buceros rhinoceros silvestris | reverse complement strand
CTGAGCCGGGGGTCGAGCCCGCTTCGCGGCGCCCGGGCGTGTTGGGCAGCCCCGGGGCGCCCGCAGAAAGTTGTCCGCTGGGCCCGCCTTGGCCCTTCAGCTGCCGGGACTGGCGGAGCGGCGCTGGCTGTTGGGAAGATGAGGGGTATTTATTTATTCGGGCGCTGTGTGCGTTGCGATCTTCCTTTCCTCGGAGTTGGGGAAGCAAGTGTTGTCAGGGCGGGGAAACGCCTCGTGTGAGGGGGCAGAGCGGCTGAGGGGAGAGTTGGAAATTTCAGCCCGCTGATACGGTTAAAGTGGAACGTCATCGTTCATTTTTGTTCCTTGACGCTTCAACAGATTTGTGCTCTTTGTCACTTCCTGAGTGCTAAGTACTGAAAAGGAAGAATGCCTCAAGTGCAGTGCTTCATCCCCTTCCAGTAACACTTTGGACCTTATAGCATATATATGCTTTGAGACCTTGTGGAGCTGTCTCAAAAAGATGGTGGAAAGCCGCACTTTGTGTTTTTCACATTTCTAGTGTGCACACAGATGTAAGGAGTGAAATGGGCCTAATATCATTTAAAAGAAAATCCTTTGCATCAGCTTTTTGGCAAGTCAAGCCCTGTTTGGCTTCACAGAAAGCCTGGCAGGCTTGGACTTTATATGTGAACCTGCAAAAATCATTTGGTCTGTTGGTTTCATGAGCTGAAAACACACACACACACAGGTGTATATATACACAAATCATATTTTTTATTACAGTCTATAATTGGAACTTAACTTTTATCAGTTCTGCTATGTCTACCCTAAGAGGCCATGCTCCTAAGTCTGTAGATTGAGCCTCTTATCTTCTGCATTAATTCATATTTGAATATATGTAACAGGTTTTTTATAGCAGCTCATTCTTCACATGGAAGCTGTATCAGTAAAATTTGATAGAGGATCTAGTTTAAATTTTAACAACCCTGTGTTCTGTTGAATAGAAAAATTACGTAGTTCTGATTATTTGTGTAATGCAGAGGAGACTTATCACAAATTGGTGTGAAATTTCACATACCTTGAAGAGCACTTGGTGTCCATATGACTGTCCCACCATTTCAGGTGGCTCAACAAGGCTAATCTTTTTCTACATTTTGGCTTAAAGAAGAAGTGACTGATTTCCTCGATTCCAGTAATACAATGCATATTACAGATAATGTCAATTACGTAACTTTATAAGCAGATCTTAGTAGCTATGTCTTGATTTTTTTGTTGTTGTTGTTTCTCATCCCTTAGAAATAAATGCCTCATTTTATGTTAACAAGTATCTTTATAAAACAAGTCTTCCAGATACCACTTCATCTGCTTGTCATATACATGAGAGGAATATCTGAGGAAAGTTGCGTATTTTCCTTTTATAGTTCCTCAGTATTCCAGGACTTCTCTGATGCACACTTGTCTCTCTCAATGTAGTTATGACACTGTTCTGAGAATTGCCGTAGAGGTAATTGGTTGCTTCTCTCACCTGCACAATTACTGTCAGTTCAGGCAGTTGTGGCTCTCATTTTCATCTGGAAATTATGAACATCTCTCTTTTGCTTCTGTATGCAGTTTTATATAATGGTTGATGTAATTGGGATGGTTCTGGTGCATTACAAAATTCTTCAGTATTTGCTGAATTTTACACTGCTGCATCTGGATGTTTTATAGTATATTTGTTTGTGGAAGGGTGAAACATAAAGAAAAGAAAGTGGTTAACTTCAGTGAATAAATCTAGTATCTCCAAGTTCCAAGGTGTAAAATTGCAGTGGTGCATATAGGTGCACTTAGTGTAGAAAATCCTCATGTGTTGTCTGTAGCCAGGGGAAACTTTTGAGGAAAAGGTGGAGGCAAGTTAAGGACAAGCTGTAGTCTCATGTGCCAAGTGCATAGAATCATTTCGGTCAAGTTGCACCAGACCAGGGTTAGGCTGGATATTAGGGAAAATTTCTCTACAGAAAAGGTTGTGAAGCACTGGAACAGGCTGCCCAGGGAGGTGGTTGAGTCCCCATCCCTGGAGGGATTTAAAAGACACATAGATGTAGTGCTGAGGGACATGGCTTAGTGGTGACCTGGCAGAGCTGTGTTAATGGTTGGACTTAATGATCTTAAAGATCTTTTCCAACTAAAACAATTCTGTGATTCTGTAAACAGGTTGTGCATCGGTTTTAAATGACAGAAAATGGTTCTGGAACTATTAATGATTAAATACTTTAATTAAGTTATGTGAGGAACTCATCTTTATGCTCCTGCACCAGCATTCTCAACGGAGTGCACCAGTGCTGGTATAGATGCAGGTGACAATGGCACTCTAATAACTGGTGACTTCAGACAGGTGCAGATGCTCTATGTGCTTGGTGTTGGCAAGTTGCTCGTTGAGTAAATGACTAGGGTGATTTCTGAAATAATTTTATAGGGGTGCCTGAAACAGAAGTTGGGTTTGGGGAAATTGCTTTCTTTATTACAGTGTAGTGAGCCATGGTGTGTTTCCATAATACGCATTCTCTAAGGAGTGGTAAAGTTAGGCAATACTGTACTTACTTACTTCTGGTTCTGAATTGTCAGATAGAAAGCAGAGGGAGATCCGTGAACACAACAAGGGAGCGTTCTGGTAGTGAGATGTTCTAGTACACGTACTCAAGGAAACTAGCCTTTCTAGTCACACCAGTAGTGGTTTTGTAGGGAAGAGAGGTTGGAAGGTAAGGTGTTTCATTTCTTAGGACATGGCGAACCCACTTTGATGGCTGATGAAAACTCAACCTGACAGACTTCAGGAAAGGAGCATTCAGAGATGTGGTGAGCCATTGTAAGAAGCATTATAGCGTGCACTTGGTGTCTGAGGACAAGATGGAGAAGCAGCAATTTAGACACTAGCATGTTAAAAGCTTTGTCTGCATTTATCACGTGGTATATTTCAGACAACGTCTGAGTTACACCTCTCTGTTTTCACACAGAGTGGATGCTGTGTGTTGATGTGTTGTTGAGCAGGTTTGAACAACCACATGGTTCTACATGTGTCCTTGTTTCAGGGCTGTGGTAGGAACTGATACCATGATTGTGCAGATGTTCTTTGAGTAATTGATTAGATTTGCCATGAAGCTTCCTGCATTAATTATTTTATAAGCTCTCAAGGAAGTTAGGAGCTTGTGAAGAAGAGTTTATGATTAGATTATTAAGTTGTATTGGCTTTTATTTTGTTTTGTTTGCAGGTGAGGGCCTTCACCTTTATTACTTCATCCTTAATATCTGGTGTATAAATTTTCACTTCATTTTACATAAGAGTTAATTTTTTTTCTGGTATTTTACTAATGTTTTACCCCAATGTTGACATGTATGCATCTGCAGTTATCTTAATAACAACAGATGCTGTGTAGCAATAAATGAAACTTACGGAACAGATAAACCAAAGATGGTTGAAATTAGCAATTGAAGCAAAATAGCTTCCTCTTGCTGTTTTCCAAGTATACTATGATGTAAATGTGGAACATGACAAAAGGAGTATATTTAAATTAACATGGAAAAGAAAATGAAGTGAAAAATTCTCAGAATTCAGTAGACAGCCAGAGCGATACCTCCTCTTTTTTTCTTTTTTTTTTCTTGTGTATACAATTACTGCGTGCTTACCTTAGTTTGTTTTCCACTCCAAACATGAAGTGTGGTAAGAATTGAAAGTAGAAGTTCAAGTGTTTGATACTTTTGGAGAAAATCGAACAAGTTTTCAAGTGTGCAGGCTAGTTTCCAAAATAGTGTGTGATGCTGAGCTGGTCATTATGAAGACCTTGAGGCAGTGGTAGTTCAGTGAAGGTAGCAGTCCTGTTTCAGAAGAGGCCAGGAAGACGACTGTGCTGGGAGACATGATTTAGGAAAGAAATAGAGAAGAAAAAAGAGAATGCCATTATACCACTGCATAAATCCATGTTTTGCCTACGTCTGGAATAACTAGTGTAGTTTTCTTTCCATCTTGAAAGGGCTAGAACAGAACCGTGAAAAGGTCCAAAAAAGGGCAGTTAAAATGGTCATGCATACAGAAAAGCTGCTGCCTAGGTAACAACTAAGTAAGCTATGACTCTTTCAGGTAGAGGAAGATGTGATCGGGGAGGATATGTTAAAAATCTGTAGAGTAGTTACTGATGGGTAAGAATTGTTTATTCACTGTCCCTTCCAGTACAAGGATTAAGGGCCCTCACATGGCAAGAGCTAGGACAAGGCAGATGAAAGCAAGCAGCTTGTCCATACAGTGTAATGCCAGTTGGTCAGGTAAACCTCGTCCTGCATGTGTCCATAGACCATCATGGTAACATACCACCACATACCAAGTACTGGAGGAGTATATCAAGTTGACACTTGATAACAGACTTCATCTGTTACTGAGTTGAAGCATGCATGGCAACACTCTGAAGAACAGTCTGTTGGATTTGTACATAAACACTATCCTGTTTGCAGACTTTTGCGAAGCTTATTGACTGAAATTTATGCTGAAGGCAATGATACTATAATATATATAGGTATATATTATTCTCTTTAGCATTATATGACTCATTACAAAATTAATTCTGTTTTATTGGGTTTTTTTCTAGAACTGAAGTCCTGCAAAAAATGTTAGTGTTGCAGATCTGACCTGTGGTAATACCTTGAAAGAGTATGAGTATTTCAGCAAACTGCCTCTTCAGTGGTTCCTCCTTAGCATCTGAAGTGCATGCTGCTGCTGTTAATGGAGATAAGAACACCCTCCAAAAGCTAATAGCAGGTAAATGTTTTCATTGTAGATGCATTTGGATTACTTCAGAACTGAAGCTTTTCAGGTTTGACTTACTGCTCTCTGATCTTTAAGATACGTTTTCATTTTTTGATTATATGTATTTCCAGAATAAATATAGTCCTGAAAATACGACTGGTTTTTCTTACTTTATATTACCTTTTGCCTTTGATTGGCACTTCTGTGTGAAGTAAAATAGAAAGTTGGTGAGTGATACAACCAGAAGAGTTATTCAGGACTCCTGTTTCAGGGCTGAAATATTTTGGCCACAAATCATTATTTTTAGAATTGCCTTTGTGGGAAATTTGTTAAACGTGTTTTTACAGATCATTTATTATAGTCAATGAGGTCTTGTCACTGTGTAGTATTTGGGGACAAAAGGAGCCAGCCCTCTTTGTTATTTTTTTTCTGATACACTAACAATGTTTCTCAGGATGGATTTAAGGTAAGGAGAGAGTCTTGTCATACTGAAGCTGAAGTAAAAAAAAAATCCATTAAAAAGCTCAGGATTTTGCCTTCCCTCATTCCTGGAACTTGGTAAAGGTGAAGGACTGTTGAAATAATAAGGAACTTAGTCTGTGTTCATGCTATTATTTGTCAGTTTTAGTGGGTGTAAAGGATTTAATGGTAATCATGTTAAAGCAACAGTCAAGTTTCTTTATGTATCCTCTGCTGACCCATGTTGAAGATAGCGAACTATGTGGATCTATTGTCTAAGCTGTACAGAAAGCAGTAAATGGTTCTTCTTTACAAGGTATGTCTAATTATCTCAAAAGATAATTAGAAGTGATTTGACTTAAACAGGAGCAAAAATTTGAGGAAACTGACCTCACAGAAGCTCCATTGTTTGAAAGAAATAATTTTTGTTAGGCCTTCAACTTTGTCATATGATGGCTCAAATATACACTGTTTGCATTTAATGCTATCTGTTCACTTTTCTGTAGAACATTTTATAAACAATGGGTGAGCAGTTGATATGGAGATGCTTCTAGAAATCTGTGGGATGCAGCTACAAAGTAGCTTTAAATACCAGGGTCTTTAGAAAAACCTGTCTGCATGTGGAGAAAGAATCTGAACTTTCAAATCCTGGCTAAGAATCAGAAGCAACAACATAGAATTTTTACTAACTTTAGTATGTTTTTGTTAATGTCGCAGCCAAAAGATGTATTTGAAAACAGGTCCACCTTGTCAAATATTTCACAAAACAGCCATTAGAAGATGATAAGTAGATCACTATTCGTTTGATGGTGGTCATGCAGCAACAAAATAAAAAATGCTGTGCGTTATTTTTTACATGAGAGAGAAAACTGCAGAATCCTTGCAGCCTTTGCTGTAATAGCAAGATTTTTCTTTTCTACTTTGTCGTGTTTTGACAGGATATGACACAGACCTTACTTTTGCCAGGACAGGACCAAAAAAAAATATTGCCTAGCAGGGGAAGAATGCATCAGAGTGGTATTTTTAGCTGTTTACCAGGCAGAAGTATAACTTGATGCCAGCAGTAAATTGAGCAATTGGTATTATTTGCGAACTTAATGACTGCACTTATCAGCAGCATCTAATTCAGGACAGTACTTCATCATCTGTGCATATGAACTCAAGCTTCAGGGAATACGTGCAATATTTTCTTTTCTGTTTTACATACAACCGTGTCTTTAATTAACAGTTCTTCAGTGTTAAAACACATCTGTATGATTTCTACGCAAAAAGAGCAAAAGTTAATTTTGTGTTTGGAGGATTGTTTTATGTAGAGTTTTGGGAAGATGTGTCTAATTGTTTTAATTGTTTATAAGAACTTAATAATGTCTGTAATAGTCATCCTGAAGTGTCTGTTCAATCCATCTCTTCACTCTCAAACGCATATCATGTATCTCTTCTAAATCTCTGATAATGATGTTTCATTTCAAATGTTAACTATAAATTCTGAGTTGCAAGTGCAAAGTTGCGTGTTTTTGTTTGATTCTCCTCTGCTGCTCTCTTCCATGTTCTGCAGTGTGGGAGGTTGACTAAAACTCAAATCAGGTATTATAACTATTACAAGTGACAAGAGATGGTCTGTCTCATTTTTAAGCAGAATTTACGTCCTCCTCTTGCCTTTTCTCTTCTGCTTTAAGAAACGCATAGAAATGTTAGTTTGGTGTGACTGCTTGCATAGACTGTGAGGAAGTGATGAGGTATCAATATGAGAGTTAAATTTTGGAATTGGACCACTTGATTGGCAACAAGTTTATGGAATGGATAATGTGGTGCGGTGGGGATGTTGATTCTGAAAGGGGAGGAGTCAAACAAACTTCCTTTCTTAGGCAAGGGTGGAAGAGAATTTAATTTGGCCAGCACACATTTTAGATAGACCAATATGTGAATATTTTGAAGGCTACCTGTGCTTTCTTGATTGCAGAAAATAATAATTTACTGCAACCATGAAGTCTGTAAGGTGTTGTGGTTAGTGAATTTCATCAGCTTAGTCCACCTTAGCACCTGATGGTGATACGGCAGCAATTAGTCCTTGTCCTGTCTCTTAGGCCAAGCGCAGCAACACTCTTTTAGGGAAATACCCACAGGATTTTAGCCATTCTAAAGGCCTTACGGAGCCTTGTAAGCAAACAAAATAGTAACAAGAAACCTGCTGCTAGCTGAAGATAGTTTCTTTACCTTAAAAACCAGTGCAGCAGCTTCAGGCAAATTACTGGCATTGAGTTTTGAAGGTCTTGCTCATTTTTCACTCAGACTGTATGCAGTCATGGAAGCTCTTTGTCATCACCTTCATCACTCTTTGGGAGTTGTAAATGAAAATAGAGATCTGTTGCTCTACTTAGTTGGGTTGTATTTGAGCTTGAGGTCATTTTTGCTTGCCTTGACCTTGTTTCTTTCTTCTAGTCTGTATATCTTATATATTTAGTTCTGTATATCCTCTAACATTGTATTACAGAAAGGGGACTTGGAATTTGAGGGAGTTTTGCACGCTGCTGATTTAAGAATGAGTGTTATATGAACATAAGCCATGCACATGAGTCTTAGTGGGAGAAATGCGTGTTTATGTATTTCTTTTTAAAAATATATGTGATTGTATAAGTCCCATCCTCTTCAACAAATTTAAGACACCGTTGAGGCTATGTTAACACTGCACAGTGAAATACGATTTAATGATGTCTAAACTTGCAAGCTGAACTAATACTGGAGGAGTACCTGACTGTACTTACCTAATTAGAGAAACTGGCTTGTTGGCTGGAAGCAGCGACACGTTAAATTACGCTTTGGACCTCAGGATCTGTTATGTTGCTGTACAGGGCTGCATGGCTTTTATGTTACTGGGACTATGCTTTGTTGAGTGGAAAAAGCATTTATGGTTGGCTAAAATATTGAGATGTAAGACACTGACAACTTCACCATACATACTTTGAAATAACTTCTCATAAAATGATTTTTTAAAATATTTTTTTAAACACAATCATTAAGACCTTTTTTTGGTGTTAAAACTTCACTTATATGGTCATTTGTTAATCTCATCAGAATACAAGTCTTGTTTTCTGCTTTGGATTTTGAATGTGTACCACTACTCCTCCACCTACATGGCTTCCATGGATACATCAGAATCGAAAGTATACAGAAAAAACTGTCTACATTCTACAAATTTCACATTCTCATCATAGGATCAATAGCCTCGTTTAAAACATATGAAGGAGATGAAAGCTGTAGTTGTGTACTCTAGATGAGTGCACAACTCTGCAAAGAATCTAAAGATGAGTCTGAAGAGTAAATTCCTTGCATGCGGTGTGAAAGCACTTAACAAACATTTGGGAAGGTCAAAGGGAAGTGAGCGTGGCTAAACAGCTGCATGAGGGGGATATTAAAAAGCAAGAAGGTGTTCTTCAGAAAACATAACCTGTGCCTGAGGAAGGCACACACAGATCGATAAAAGACTGTTTATTTTGTCAAGAATAATTTTCTAGAGGCATAAAAAATAGTTATAAAACTAGTGTCAAGGTGAAGGGGCAATCAGAGAAGACAAGGCCATAACAAAAAGAATTTTTCTGTATCTGTGTTCACAGAAGAGTTTGGAAAGATTCCTAAACTGTTTTTACAAAGCAGAAAGAGTTTTCTCAATGCAAATCACAATTTCTAAACAAGCAAAAGTGTTTAAAAGTGAATCATAACTTTTAAACAAACTCGGAAAGGGAGTGAGTGAGCAAATGATTGCTCTAACTGCCAATATCCTGCTTAACAGTTTTTTTTATTCCCCTTGATTCACACTTAATCTACTTGACTTTTCTCTTGGGTGAATCAGTAGAAATGATAATTAATACAAAACTCCTGGATATGTAGGTAAGTATAATATGCTGGAGGGGAGAGAGGTTTGTGTTTGTGAAGAGGCAATGTGCCTCTGCTGGAGTGCTTTTGAAGCATCAACAATCATGCAAAGTAATGTTTAACAAGAAAAATTAACTTCCTTGTTAAAATTCAGTATTCCTTGAATAGAGTTGCTACCTGGGAGATATATTTAGAGTTGGGATGTGTAGGATAGTTGATAGCCATGAATTTATAGGTGCTAGTTTCTATGTGGTGACATAGTAGAAATATGAAACTTTATAGTGAAGGGTGCATACTGGTTTGGGGGGGCTGGTGGTGGTTCTGAATACAATGTTTTGATTTTTTTTTTTAATAGAATCTCAGACTTCTTATTTAGCTTAATCACTACCTCACTAACTTTATCAATTCAAGAAAGCTCGAGAAGTATTTTAGTAGTTTCCATATTGTAAGGCACCGTGAAATAATGGTATCGATGCAATATTGACATATTTATGCTTTTTAAATACATGTTGCTGTGAGTAGGCTGCAAAGCTCATTTTAGTTACAGTGTTTATGGGTTTCAGAAGGACTATGTGGTTTATATGCTGTTGATATTTTTTAAAGTAATCTTTAAAGCCAAGATCTGTCTAACTATTTTAAAATTATTTCTAATTATGCTACTGCAAAATGTTACTGGTGGTAGATGTATTTGTGGAACTAATGTTTTCTGAATGTACTTTTTTCTGTCAATAAATTTTGAAATGTCCTATAAAAGGAAAATAAAAGTGTAAAAAGTGGTAACTTTGAGTTTATCTTGTGGTCTATTATTTTGATCATCCTGTTAATTTGTAACAAGGCACCCTTTTAATTAAAATATACTACTTTTAGTTAGGTGCTCATAGACTTAACTACTTATTCGTTTGTTTTAGGAAACTCTGAGCTGAAAGATAAAGAGGACCAGTTTGGAAGAACTCCACTTATGTACTGTGTATTGGCTGACAGGCTGGACTGTGCTGAGGCATTGCTGAAGGCTGGAGCCGATGTCAATAGGGCTGATCGTAGCCGAAGAACTGCTCTCCATCTTGCTGCACAAAAGGTAGTTGTGCTCAGCCGTTGAATAAACTTGTGGCATTCACAGCAGGTGTGAAGGAGATTTCCTTGTGTTGAGTAAGCATGCCTATCTTTAGAGGCTTTCATTATGTTACAGACAGTAAAGCTGTGAGTTTTTTAAAGACTTGGCCCATCCCAAAATAAATTTTTGAAGGTTTTTTTTTTACTTTTTAGTGGGTTTAATGAATGTATTTGTAGATGTTTGATACACAATTCATTGATGTTTTTAGAACTTGTACTTTCTAGGAAAAATAGTCCTTGCCTATTTTGGGATAGCCAGTTATCAGTAAAGACTAGATTTTGAACACTCTGATACTCCTTAGGATGTTGCCATTAATTTCGGTAGCTATAAGGACATACACTATTAATAATTAATGTCGTGTCTCAGAATTTCAAGGATATGGAATGCCACATCATTTCGAGGACAAGGAGGGAGTCTTTCCTTCCACAGTTTTGGTCTATAATATTGTCCATTTACATTGTCCCACTGAAGAAATGTTAAAGGAAGTATTTAACAATAAAATGAAAGCCAATTTAAAGTATAACTTCAGAGCTGCAATACATTCGAAGTGTGTTTAGGGCTGGGGAAGTGTCCACAGTTACAGGAGAATGAGCAAGCTGCTGATGGGAGGAGAAAAAAAAGGGAGGTTGGCTAGTTAACCAAGAAGTTTGAGTTCGTAAGCTATGAAGAAGACTGTACAGACATGACTAAAAAGTCCAGCCGAAAGGAACAGCTTTTTATTTACTATTTTATTTTTTATAGTATGTTTAAAACTGCAGCTGCTCAGAAGTTGTTTTGGCTATGCAAGCTGTGTTCTTTGGTTCCAGTTACAGTGCTGGCTGTAATTTTTGTAGCAAACCATTTCTGTTTATAATAATTTATCACCTGTTCATAATTGTTCAGAAGTTTTATATACTTATTAATATATTCTGCAAATTTTTTTTGTTTTATTTTATTTAGGTTTACATGAAGGTAGCTATAGTACAGTCACAAAGTTCAGTAAGGAACGGTTGAATAGAGAACCATTTGGGAAGATTATACAATAAGGTGACATTCTTCAGTTACACTTGCATGAGAGTCCATAAGGATTGTCTCCAGTGTACCAGGGTTAACTTCGTATTTCGAAGTGACCAGTTTTCTGTAAATGTTGTTGTTTCGAAGATAAGTATTTAATAAATATAATAATGTCAGAGACTTAAAAATTGCTGTAAGATACAGTACTTGCCTGGTGTTCATACAGGCTTTAGTTTTTATGACCTGATAGGCACACGAACACTTTAATTATGGTAAAAAATTAATTTTAAAAACTACATTTTCCTCAGGTTTTTAAAATACCTTTTAGCATATTAAAACAATATAAATTCTTGTTTAAATCTTTGTCTGTATGTTCATAATGGGTATTTGTATTGCATCTGTTAAGGGCAAGAGGTATTTTGCCTTGGCATAATATCCATTAACTTCATGTGCTCTCCATTTCCTTTGCGTCTTACTGCATTCTTGAAAGGGCAGTTTGTACCATGTGATACTTGATACCATCTTAGATACGTTTTCAGTTGACAGCTGGAAAAAAGGTGCTGTCTTTACCTCATGCTGTTTTAGCAGAAGATTTTACGCAGTTACCCTCTTATTGTGTAATGTACTAGGTAGATGTGATTTATTCTATAGCCATGTAAGTGCTTGTGCCGTCTTAGTGCTGGGGTGGCAAAAAGTGGTCAGGAGACAACCCATTTGGTTAACTTAGCTGTCCTGTAAAACTGTTCTGTGTCTTCTGAGCAGTTACTATTGATGACAGCTTATGAAATTAACATTTCATGTGCGTAAAATTTTGTCTTCAGTCTTCCCTTATTAACATTTTAAGATCTGCATTTCCACAAAAGAATGCCTTCTGCATAATATAAAATATATATATAGATTTA
>NW_010406182.1:0-1538 GCF_000710305.1 Buceros rhinoceros silvestris | reverse complement strand
TCCTTCCTTCCCTCCCTCCCTTTTTTTGAAAACGTTACTTCCTGTTAAAACTTTGGGTACCATTGCAGCAAGGAACACCAGATGAGCCAGCAGCAGACACACAACTTGAGCCTCATGGTGACAGTAGTGGAGGCAAGACAGTACTTTAGAGAGAAGGTTGTCTGGAGTCCACAGCTCTTGTCTTTCAAGTATTAATGTACTTTACATTAAAGTGTCCCTGAATGAAAGCAAAGCCAAACGACAGTGACAGTGAGGCGGGAGTTGTTCATCCTCTGTTCACTGGGCTATTGGGATTTTCCTTTTGGCATGTTCTTCACTCAGCCTTACAGCTCTCCCTTTTCTTGCTGCACAGGGACAGAGCTTTACCAGGAGGGACGGTGAGTGTTATCCCTCCATCCTGGGCGGATGAAGAAATTGTGTTTTCAATCTGAGCAATTGGGTGAGAACTGCCTCCTAGATCTCGGAGCCTGTAGGTAAGCAATCTTACCTCTAAAATGTGCTGTAAAAAGTAGGTTTTATATTCTCCTGTTACTCTTCAGGATGAGGTATGTAATGCCTGACTTAAAGTCCTTATTGAACTCTCAGACCAGCGATAAGATAGTGCTAGTGAGCTGGCCGTCTGGATCAGTAGCTGAGCCTCAGATAGATGGATTTAGCAGTCAGACCTAGGATCTGATTAATCTAGTGTGGCCAAACAACTGCCAAAGCATTTACTAAAGACAAAATCTGAGAGAATAATAGTTTGATTTCTATGTGGGTTCATTTTTTTTGTGTAATGAAACACTACAGCCCAAATAATTTATGCAAGGCTTTTTGATATAAATGAACCTGCATCTTGTATGTCATTCCTACTTGGGTAGCTCAAAATAAAATAAAAATAAAATAAAATAAAAGTAATAAAGTAAAACCTTGCTTTTTTTTTTTTAAATATGGAGGAAAAATTACTGGTATTTGTAGAGATCTTATTACTGGTATTTGTAGAGATCACAGCTGGTCACCAGAAAGCCAGCCAAGATGAGAGAGGGGACAGTCCACAAATTATGTTCATGAATCAGTCATGGCTTCCATTTGAGAGCTTCATGGAAGAAGTAAATGGAATAATATCTCCTGAGGCACCATCTCTTCTGAGATCAGTTTTGCTCATCTGTCTTAGGCGGCATGTAGAAAATCAGGCTGCTGACAACAGCGCTGATAGACTCAGAGCAGGATAATAAAGAATATTTAAAAACCCAAGCAGTCATTCGAGTTAAGTAATCGCATGGCTGTTATGAAGAGTGAAGTCCTGACTCTACTGATTGTGTACTTCCCCAACATCCTAACCTCTACAATGACAGAGGACCCTTAAAAGCTGTCTATGAAAATAACAGTATCAGCTAAGTCTGAAACTTAGCTATAACCTAAGACGTCTATGTGAGCTAGATCGCCTCCTAGATGTGGCTCCTCTGGTTATAGATGGAGCCTAGGCAATTATCTCAGAGAAGACATCTTGCTGCTGGGGACAAAATTACTTGTCCCGGTTTGAGCTAAAACTTCCTGGT
>NW_010406181.1:0-1652 GCF_000710305.1 Buceros rhinoceros silvestris | reverse complement strand
CCAAGAAATCCTCTCCTTTGGCTTTCACAAACTGCTGGTAGGGTTTGGCTCACTTTCTGTGTTGTGTCCATCAAAAATCCCATGTCCTTGTCTGCAGAGCTGCTTTCCAGGATGTTGGCTTCTAGCGTGCTTTGGCACATAGGGTTGTTCTTGCTCAAGGGGGGACTTCGGTCAAGCATGATTTTCCTGTGGTAAATCCACGCTGACTAGTCCTGATAACCTTCTTGTCCTTCACGTACCTGCAAATGGTTCCTAGGATAAGCCACTCCTTCCCATTCTAAAGGTCAAGGCGAAGCTGACTAGCCTGTAGTTCCTTTGGTCCTGCTTCTTGCCGTCCTTGAAGATAGGAGTAACATTTGCTTTCCTCAGTTTCTCAAGCATCTCTCCCAATTAGCCTGATTATTCAGAGATTACCAAGAGTGTCCTCACAATGACATTATTAACTTCTGAGTTGTTTTAGTGTCGTCCTTAAAGGTATGAAGTTATTTCCTTAATTTAATGAGATTAAGTTTGGTTTCCCTTGGAAAATGCAGGAAACCTGTTTTCCTTTCTGTTTTCAACTGGAATTAGGTTAAAGCCATTAAAAACACTCTTGTGCTTTATACCGTTACATGTGCGCGGTTGCACCTTTGCACAGCTTGAGTTGAATGCTCAAATTTCTGTCACCATAACAGGACAGCAATGCCATCTCCTCCTGGTCCAGCTCATGTTCCCCTGAGTCAGAAGCGGCATCTGCTCAGTGAGGCAGTGAAGGAATAAACCCAGAAATGTTATTGTTTTTGAATGAATTAGTGGAGTCCAGTTGGTTTATCTTCTGCTTAGAAGGACATCAGAATTAGGCCAAAATAAGCAGTCGGTACGTAGTCAAGAGGTGAGCGTGAGTTGTGGAGGGGAAAGAAGAGAAAGAGCCCTTGATGGCAGAGAAGTGGTGTGCAGAACCTGTTCTCTGATAAAGCAGTTAAATTTGGGAAGGAGAATATATAAGGAATCTGAGAAGAAACACAAGTTTTAAAATCAGTAACTTAGTGGCAGTGGCAGTTCATTAAATATCTTTTGAGTGATCTGTGTCTTAATAAAATATAAAGCAAGTATGTGAATATTTGAGCATAGTAATAGAAATAGTTAGTTTTCCTGGTAAGTTTCTATTTAATTTTATTTCAAGTGTTAAAACATTGCTGAGTTCTGTAACAACAGTGTAATTTACTATTTAAGGAAGGTTAAAGAACTAGAGGTTTTTGTTTAATATTAAGTCATTTTTCAGGATTACTGCTTTAAAAGCATCTGCTTGTTCACTGTGTACACAGTGCAGCATAAACTGTTGACGTGTTTGGGATATGCAGATCTTCATGGCTGTGCTTGCATTTGCAGCAGAATTGGAAGTAGGAGCTCCCTTGCAAGTATTCTGGTTTTGTAATGAGGTATTGTTTCACTTTGTTGTAGTTCAGTTTTACGGAGCATTGCTTTTTTTATTCAGCAGTTTAGTCTCGCCTGCCAAGAAGACCCCAATGAGTTCCATTTTTCTTTTTGAAGAACAGAAGCACTGGAACGCTGCAAAACAAATGTGCTTTCAAAACGATTATGACTAACTGCTGGGAGGGTGTCTATCTTCCTTTGTCCGTTCCACTGCAAAGTAGAGTGTGCTCATACAGGAC
>NW_010406180.1:0-16680 GCF_000710305.1 Buceros rhinoceros silvestris | reverse complement strand
AAATATAATATATAATATAAACTAACAACTTCCACAGGAAAACTGAGATACTGAAACGTATTTTAGTTGCAGCAATCCAGCAACAATTACAAATTATTTTGACATTGTTCTATGAAGTGTCATGACAAACAGCCCACAAATATACACAAATGTGTATGGCACAGAGACCGAGCTCATGTCTGGACATTATCTACTCGCTGTCAGACACCACAAAGCTGCTTTGAATAAACATGCTCCTCCCATCTCTCTGGATTCATCGGGTTTATCCCCAAATAAAAGATTTTTTTTTTTGCTTTGTTCAGAGTAGTGTGTGCTTTATCTAAGAGCCTCAGACATTAGAGTGTAAATTATTTGTACTTCTGACTACAAAAAGTCTTGCTCCAGGACTTTGTGACTGAACACTGACTACCTGAGGGAAATCAAATTAATGGCAGCTGAGACGGAACTATTAAAGGCGTGTTTTCCCCTATGTACCACAGCCTGTTAACGCATCCACAGGCACCAAGAGGCTGAGGAGAAAGCAAGGACATTTCTCTGAACCATCACTATCTTTCACATTACTGGCTATTTTTGCGAAGAAGCCGTGGCTGTAGTGACGTTGATAGGCACGGGGGTTCCTCAAGCCTCAGCTCAAGCACGCAGATTTTACAGCCACACATACGATGAAGACACCAGCTTCTGAAATAGATCGAGCAAGCTTTCTGCTTAAGACTACAGAGGTAAGTATGAGGTTGTTCCTAGCTGCAAGCGTAGTGATACAAGAAGTGGTGCACCAAAAGTGTGTCTCCCCTGCCCTCTCTCCCCCAGCCCGGAGCTCTCAGGAGGCACCATCCAGCCTTCAGAAAAGGGGAAGGGTTTGGGATGGCACCTGGCCTCCTTCTGCACAACCTGCCAGGGCAAGATGCTCACAAAGGAGGTGTAGTCACCCCCTGCATGACCTTCTCCTGCACAATGGTGGAGTTGACATCTCCACTTTTTCCAGAGGAAGACAAGGACACATTATCGAAATGTTCAGGATGACAGCGACCGCTTACTGCTCTGAAATGCAGGTGGCCACGGCGTACTTGTGTCACGGAGACCACCACACCACACCCGTGCTGCTAAGGCGTCACCCACTTTTTATCTGTTTTGTGTACCTCGTCTTCAGTGGTTTTACGATGGGAGCCACGTTTCTAGGTGCTTAGAGCAACTACAACTTTGAGCTGGGACCTCCTTGCACTGCTGCGACTAAAATACTGGAAACTGTTTAAGGTGCATTTTTATTCCATTTTGTAAATGGAAAAAATAACTAAGTCAAAGAAGAAAAAAATGCATCTTCCTTCAAAAGCCTCTTTAATCAGCCCCAGAATCTGAATCAATGCTGAGCACAAAGATTTAAATTTGGCTTAATGAAAACTGAATAGACCAAAAAACAACAAAAGAAGTCTCTTTACAAAAGGTATGGATTTGACCCAGCCGATGAATAAATAAAGCTCCTCTCTGTTCCCTTCCACTTTCTATTTTAAGGCTTTTCATTATATGGGATCAAAGTCAGCGTGAGTTGGAGAGAGTTAGACAAATCCATCACGGAGATAGAATGAACGTATGATCTCATCCCCTGTGACAGCAGCCCAACGGTACCACCTGTTAGAACTCCAGCTCGTACCATGTCTGATGACACTGGCAATGTCAAGCCTATCGCTCGAAATTCAAAGGGGTGTGCGGAAACTCTCTCCACCTAAGCAAATAAAACGAAAGAACTGTACACCTGGCATCGGGAATGCTACTGGCAGACAGGGCTGCAAAAAGAGCAGCCACAGGGGCGGTTGAAACCCCAGGAGCATAAACCACCACAAGTCTCAGGAGATCAGCTGTATGAGGAAAGAGGGGTGTTTGTTTGGAAAGGAGGCAAATGAGGAGAGAGAGACGATGAATGTAGGATAGCTGTCAAAAATTATAAATAGTAAAGAGAAGGGAAATGAAACAGCCTTACTTATTTTCTCATAATAGAAAAAGAACACGTTGAAGCCAAAAGACAAAATAATGCAATATGGAAGAAAAGTTAAAGGAGTTTAAAACTGACAGGCAAATTTAAAAAATTCTGTTCTACCTTTTAAACTTAGAGCATAGTTTATCCTGTGGAGCTGTCTGCAGCATAATACAATTAGGAACAAAAAGGACTATTAAAAAAGTATTCATTAGATTGTTAATGAATTCCTGCATGTTTCCATTAGAAACTCATTTGTTTTAAAAAGAAAGAATATAATCCTTAATGAACCTTGGTTGTTTATTTTTTTTAATCAACAGAAGACAAATATTTGTACTTCCTGACACAAGCAATGATTAAATGTCAGGGATTAAGACACTCCCCTTAAGGGGAATCCCCAAGGATTAAGAAATTCCCCCTTGTGTCACGTTTTTCCCTAACTGTCAACTGGCCAGTTCCTGAGCACTGTCAGGAACAATGTTCTGGGTCAGATCCAGCACACCGCTGTTTGGTTAACACTAAAGTTCAATCAAGAGATTTCTGCCTAAAACTTTTGTTTAAGAAAAACAGATTACAGCCTTTGGAGCTTACCATAAAACTTTGCTTTCTAAACCATTTTGGCTCTGACCGCCAGTCAGCACTTGAAGAGGAAGGCAGCAAACACACATCAATCCTCCTTGCTTTGGTGTCTACCAACACTTTGGCCTAGATTTGGGTCAAGAGACATTATTTCACTTCTTTGAGCTGCTCGACATGTTTGATGCAAACTTGACTTCTGGTTTGCCTCTGTATTAAGAGTATTTGCAGTTCTAGGAGTTGCAGCTTACTGGCTGATGAAACTTGCCACTACGCTGTTATACGACAGTCAAATGGTAAAATTATTACAGAAATCAAAAAAAATCTTACTGCTGTGAAATTTATGCAATTCATTTCTCAAGCGTCTACTACGATGAAAACAAAGGAAGCCGTTTAGCACATCACTAGCTGAAAAAGCTATTTCAAAACATGCTCTAGATTAAGACTGCATAGCAGGACCTTTTCCCAGTGAGAAAATCCACCCTGGGGACGAGTAGAGGCCTCATATAGCAATGGTCTCCTGGGTGACCTCATCAGCATCTGATGTGTGGGAGCATCTTCAAATGTGTGATCCTCCTGTTTACTTTGAGACGGTTCTTCAATCAAATTCATAAAATTACTTTCATTTGGTACCAGACAGATAAATAAACCCGCATTATTTTCAGGCTCAACAGCTCTTCGAATGAAAAAAAAAAGCCTGCAATAAAGAATTAGATTGGAAAGGTTTTGATGCTTTATGTGGGAGTTAGCTGTATGCAGAATTGAACTGTATTTTCTTGGTTTAGCTGAACTAAGCTGTACTGACAAGAGCATGCTGAATTAGATCCGGTTGTAACCTGAGGTGAACCTGCAGGATAAACCTTACGTCATTGTATTGCTGCAGTTCCTTCTTTTTTCCACGAGCAAATGTGGCTCGCTTCCCTCAGTCTCTGAAATGCCGTGTCGGCTGTGCTGGCCATGGGGTAGAAGTCGAAATAGAGCGTGTTTGGATTTATGCATTTCAGGCCTCTGGGAACAGAACTGAGTTACCAGGAGAGACTCAAGTAAGACTACAAAGGCATGAGGGAGGCAAAGTGAAGATCTTTTAAAGATAACGGGGAGTATTGAGATGTAACCTGTGTCAAAAGACATACACCCACATTTCTGATTTGGATTTTGGGATTTTTGCCTATCCAGGGCAAAACCAACCCCACGCTTCCTCCCCACGGCTGTGTAGGAACACCTTGCCTTGCATCACAAGGTAACTGAAACTAAATGGTGATGACGCCAAGCCCTTTGTGGCTACAATATGTTAAAAGTACTTCATTGCTACAGCACCGTTCACGCAACTTTGTAGGATAAAACATAACTCTCTTCCAAGAGGCTGGGGATTCCTCAGAATGAAGCATAACGAGGACACAGGGTCCCTGGCATGGCAATCCCCTCTGCCCCTTGTCCATGACTGTCTCACTGCTTCAGAGGCATAACCGAGCCGGTCATACTGCTTCTCGCATTCTGCCTTAGGGGCAGATCTACGAAACATGCTCTGTGCTCCTCCTGAAGACACAGTTCTGAGCATGAATCTACTTTCACTTTGCCAGAGCTAGCTGGAAGCCTCGGCGGCACAAGGTATGTGGGCACATAACCCTGGATCACCTCAGTCCCTGATGGCTCCTTTCTCTGTGAGCCTTACCCCTGACTTTCTGCGGCACGGCTGGCCACTCAGGAGCCCTCCCTGGGTTAATCCCTTTACTTAGGAGAGAAGCAGCTCTGTTGGTAGTTGCGCTAGCTAGGTCATAGATAGGTGCCTGCTCCACCGCACAAGCTCTTTGCCCTCGCAGCACTGGAAGGAGTCGGTCCTCTCCCTGCTCAGGGGGAAGGGTAAAACTGATGGAATGGATTCAGTACATGAGTTTGGAAAGCAGAGGAAGACAATTGTTCAGCGTACGCTGCTGCTGACCGCAAAGCCCAGATCGCAGTCCACGGGCTGATACACTTGAGAGCTGCTGAACAGGGGTGGCGCAGCAAGGACAGGGATGCAGCCAGCACGGGCCAACCCTGCAGTCACCAAGCACATTTACAAATAACAACCATCCCTCAGAACCAGATGTCCCCTCCCTCCAAATCTTTCAGGATGATATCCCAGATATTTTCTTTGCTTGAAAAATGTTTTTCCTTTGCCTTTACATTACCAGTGGACAACACTGAGTCTGCTTTGAGGATGCTGCACACTGGCAGAAACTACCTTGCTATTATAGGTTTCTCCTTCGTAAGAGCTATGGCAGTAAATGTTGTTTTCCAACCCAGTATAATAATTTTTTAAATTAAATTCAGGCACATAACCTTGATAATGATTTTTCTCATTTATACTCAAGCTTACATGCAATGGAGGTGTTCTGGAGACACCATGATTTTGCTTTAAAAAATATAAATCGCTACATAATTTCATCACTTTGGGCCTTGAATAACTGGAAATCCTCCTCCTCCACAATTTGTCACGAACTCATACACTCCCCTGTATGAGTTCAATGTGAGAAATGCATAGCTAAATTACATAGGACTATAAACTTACATAACTGTTTGTAAGACAGAAGAACATAAAAAATAAAGCAGCTTTAATAGTTAGGAATATAGAGAAGTCCAACACAGAGCTGAGGAAAAGATGATTTATAATTTGTCCTTTAGGGGGACAGGTTTACTAGTATTTAATTAATATAAAAAGAAGTAAATCTGAGAATATATTGTCATTCCTTATGACATATGGAAACCAAGAGCTGGCAGTACTAATTACGAAGCAGCTATATGAACAAAGATAAACATAGTATGTAGAAAGGTCAATTTACATCAAGAGATCACCTATCTTCTCCCTTAGATGCCCCTCTCAGAACAGCAGTGGATGCACCCACACGGCTCACTGATAGCACTCGCACACAATCTGGAGTATTGGGCACGCACTACCAGCATACGTAATTTCTTTCGCTGCCTACCAGGAGGTTCATCACTAGTCCACCATTCATGCCTTTTGGTAGCTTGTATTCTCCTCCTTCTCTTGAAGTGGAATCCGACACTACCCATGCCACCTTCCCCTACCCTCGATGCAAAAATCAGAAGAGAAATAAAATCCATCAATCTTCGGCTTGGCTTATTAAATCTCTTTCACGCTGTTCATCATTCCCTGTGGCCCTGCAACTTGAGCTCTTAGCTCTCTGCTTGCAGGGCTCCTTAATCCTTTAGATTTCTGTCTGGATGGTTATGGGCAGAACCCACCACAATTTGCACAATCCCTTGTCTCTTTTTCCAGTCCCTGAGGAGAATCTTTGCTCTCACTTGTGGTCTCTCCTACCTCTGCTGAAACAGCAAAAAGCCTTTTGCAAGGTCACATGCATACCCTTAGTCAGGAGTTCTTTGACTTTGATGAAAACCACACCGTAACACAAATGAACCCAGGGTTCATGATGTAAGGCACTGTTGTTACAAATGATAACTAGATACTGTCAGAAATGGGGATGAAACTGGGTTCCTCAGCAAATATCAGCTTTCCAGCATACTCCAAACATGTGCATTTGGAAGTTCTTGTTGCTGCACCTCATGTGAATTACAGTTTGCAGCTCCCTTGCGCTGTTCTCCCACTAGGTGTGTGAGTGACAATTTGTTTTATCGCCTCCATTCTCACAAAAGAATTAAATTAAAAATAGCAGTAAGGCATCACATTTAACTGGGCAGTAAAACAGAACCATAATGACCACAGGCTTGCTCCTTCCCTCCCATAGCAAATCCCACAAAGGGAGGGAGGCTGCAGCTCTGCTTAGGATGCTTCTACCAGATTTGACCCGGAGAACAGGTTTATTGAAAGGGGAGTCGCTGGGGGACAAGTGCCAAAAACCACGCCTGTCCTCTCAGTTCTCGGGCCGTTTGGCTGAAGGAGCTGATAACCTGTTTTGCTGTTCTCCACAGCCTTTTCCATGGCAATGCTCTTCTAGAAACACCTGCCAGCAAGTAAGATGGGGGTCCATTTTCTTGAGAAGGTTCTTCAATGTACAAGAGTTTTACTATAAAGCTAATACCGGTCAGGTTTGGGTTTCTTTAAATTTGGCACTTTCATGGACGGACAGTGGTACCAATACCCACAGGTTGCTCACACCTTTCCTACCATACAAGATGTTGCAAGTCTGCACCTCAGGACATTAAAGGACCAGCAAAATAGCAGATGACTTGCACTGCTGACACCTATTTGACACAGCTAAATTCTTTCAAAACTAATGGGCATGAATCAGGTCCCTGCAAAACTGCATACATTAATCTGAGCCTAAAAAACCCCAGGCACTAAAGATGTCATAGGAACAACTCCTTCTAAGTAAATATTGCAGTAACACTGCAGAAGGAAAAAAAAATTGTCTGCAATATGCAAGTAATACCCAGCTAATAAGACTCCTCAGCTGGTCCCTAAGACGCATGAACCTGTGCTCACTGTTGGATTTCCAAAATGCACAAAAATACTTATCTGCATATCTTAAATCACTGTCAGATCTAAGGTGCAGGCAACTGGAAATAATAAAAAAAAAAAAGGATGGTGACAATTTGGATATGAACTTGGTGTTTTGGCTTATTTAATTTAAATGCTTTATACTTAGTAATACATTTGGCCTCTGGTATTTAAGGGGTTTTTCTATAGAACACTCATATAACAGTGGCAGTAAATCCCACAAGAAATGTATGTGTGCCATCTCCATCAATGTTACTGGATTTATAGGTGAAGTGAGATTCATCCTTGGTTCACGTATCTGGCACAAAGGCCCTTTGCCTCCTGGAAGACACTGAATGTGTGAAGGAAGGTCAAGGACAGAGGCGCTACCCAGGGGGTCTTCTCTGCAGTCTTTCACACAGCACTCAGGAGATGCTGGCCAGCTGCAAAGAGGCCGTTACACAGGAAGATTTAGGAGCAGGCTCGTGGAAAGGATCATGAGAGCCAGCAGATCACAGATCCTGAGCACACAGCAAGCACACAGCAGCAGCCGGCCCCAGCAGTGAACAGTAGCAGTGGGAGAGCCAACCTGAAGAGGTAAATCTCTTCTAGCCCTTGGTCAGCGATCTGCTCAGCCTTCCGATGCACACGTTTGTCACACAGGAGAGATGACCCTCTCTGAATATGTCATGCTAAGGGTAGGAAAAGCAGTTAGCATACTTCCTGTAGTTGTACACACAAATGCCTAGAGCTTTTCCATCTAATGCATACATATACTAAACTTCAATCACTGCAGATTTTGTTAACAGAAAAAAAACAGGAAATGAACAAGTTTTCCTAATGCTTCTGTCACATGCAGAGTAAGCGCTGCTGTGAAAGCTGTGTGCTCGGGACGTGTTAATTGCCAGGTCCCAGGAGCTTTCCCTTTAGCCTACTCCGCATCTTCCTACATGACAGCCTTTACTACAGCATGATGAGAGTCGCTGACCCGTATTTTGAAGGTAGATTATTGCAGTTTAAGTTTATAACATAATCACTAAGTATAAGGTCATTACTTAATAAAATTCTGAGTAGCTTACTATGATTCTGCACCAGTAATAAATATTTACTTACCCTTAAATTACACCAACAATACTTTTTATATGATTAAAACAGATCCTTTTTCACTGGAACTCAAGAATTTTTCACTTGAAAGATAATGAAGATGGTAATTAGAGATTTATCTCTATCCTACATTCTAAGACCTTCCTAGCTGCCATTTATTAAAAAAAAATATTTTGAACAAGCCAAAGAATACTGCAAATCCAGCCTTTTAGTTTCACTTCTCTGTTGGACAAATGGCATCAGGACATGAAAGCCATTAACCTCTTTTGTTGAGGGTCACTGCATTTATGACATGACAGAAGTACCAGCAGGAGTCACATGCACTTAATTGTATAGGCTATTTGCACATAAAATAACCAAATGGTCAAACTAAAACAGCTTGCCAAACTCTCTAGTCTAAACACTGCCACATAACTGTCAAGAACTTGCATGTTAACTTGCTAGTGAGAGTTCAGAATAGTTCTCAAACTCATAGAAGTTTAGCAAGGCAGATGAGAAGGTAACAAAATTGGTTCTTTCTATCTGAAAATGTGACACTTCATTAGTATGTGACAGAATTAATCTCTCCCTTTGCTAAAAAAGACTTGCTTTCCTCTATACATTCAGTTTGGCAATTGCTTTTATTGTTCCACTAAGCTGTTCTACAACATCTTAGGAAGAATTTTCCTGAGGCAAACTAAGAGCAAATTACTTTATCAGCAATTTTTCCTTAAACCATTTTGCACTTTAGGTTGTAGATAAACATCCCTTCATGACTGCTGTTCTCAACTCAACCTGAACCCTCCCCTTACACCTCCAGTGAGGTCATTGTGCTGTATCTTAATTTCTTACTGCTGTGAGGTCACAAATTTTCTATCACCTGACATCAAAACACGATAGCTACATTCCCTGGTATAGACATCTCGACTCTGTACACTCTTACGGACATTTTCTGCTGCCTTTGTTGATTTTTTGCTGTTTCCTCAGAACTATTAAATCATTCATCTGCCAACATAAATGTAGAGGTCACCATACTAATCCTGCAAAGTCACTGTTTTCAGAGCTAACATTCAAAGACAAAGTCATATAAAGGCTTTATATAGATAATTAAACCTTCAGAGCAAAATACACAATATACCATAAGGGTGGCAGTATATGGTAGGACTTAAGTTGAATGTAAACACTGAGTAGTCCAGTACACCAGCCTTCTCTCTGCTGGGTTACTTTTTACCCCAAGGCTTCCATTTTGAATTCCAAAGCCAATTCCTGCTCCTTGCCTAAGCTGATACAATTCCAAAAGTGAGGTTTGTCTCAACAAATTATCTTAGAAAACTTACTTCCTCTGTACTAATCTTTGCTTTCCATGCTGAGCAGCTACTTCATACCAGGTATTTTTCAAAGGCATTTAACCTGGACCCGTCTCTTGGCAAGAAGTCTACAGACCTGAGTGAGACAACGTTAAGGTAAAACTAAATACTCCCAAAACACCCAATTGGTATTTTTACCTTTTCAGCACAGCTTCTGTTAAAAGACTGTTAAATATATAGAATTGCGGTACGTTCTGCTCACCCAGCCTTTGATGAGAATAAAGAGGATAAAAGACTAATTTGTGAGGGATTAATTTACCATGTGAATTTTATGCATGGCCAGTTATACTATATAAAACAACCCTAATGCTGTTCCATGCATTTTGCACAGTCAGCTTTATCAGATAAAGTCTGAAGACCCAAATAAAATTTAAGAAGAACAGTTGTCTTTTACGTTGAGTTAACGTTTGAGTTAACAAAAATGACAGACTCATCATTCAGTGACTGTAAGACCATATTCTAGGTAAAGACAGCCTGAGCACCCAAAGCTGTGGAAAAGCCTGCTCGCTCACTCACTCATCATTTTGATAGTAGTTCTTGTAATGTGTTCACAGTAACCTTAGCAATGCCAATTAGAAAAAATATTGGGACAAAATCCAAAGACTGATCCAGTTTTGACTTGCATTTCATTCCATTTTACAGAATAAAATGGCACGCTGGCTCTTGAAAAGGAGCTAAGAAAGTACATTAAGATTTGTTATCTCAGAAGACAGTGTCTCCCTTCCATTACCCGGCTTTTGTGAGTAACCTGGCAAAGACTGAAGAAGTGAGGATGCCAAATTTTTCTTAGCTCTATGGTCTGTATGATCTTTTGTCTTGTTGCCTCATATGGCAACACTGGCTACGCCACAACAACAGGAGATGTCATTTGCAGTCTTCTTGACTGCAAAGAACTGATAAACTGGCCACTTAAGATTCAAATATTTCAAGAAGAGATACTCAGCAAAGGGCAGTCGTGTTTGCTGTTTTTTCCTCTGCATTGCAGGTATTTATTTCATCCTCCATAAAGCAGACGCTGAGACTACAGAACGTATTCTGTAAAATCAAGTTCTATTTATGCTCTTACCCACATTTAGCCTCAGTTAGAAAACATCTCCTTTTCAAAATCCTTGAGTTCTACTGTTAAGCGTTACTTAGGGAAATACTATCACGCAGTCACTTCCTGGGAAGAGAATGACAGATCCTTAATAAAACTGATGAACTCTAAAGCGTTTAGCACACGGTCTCTATCCTGTTGTGCTACACCAGCTCGCATCCAGGGTAAGACATCATGGCTGGATCTTTGTCCAAAGCAGAAGAGGGAGTGTTGTGACCTGGAAATACACAGGCAATTCAGCAGAAAGAGCGCTGGCAGTTAGGACAAGGTCAGTGCAGCACAGACTTGTCCAAGACCAGGAGAGAAAGAAAACAGATGGATGCTAGAAGCGTGAAAGCTGACCACACAATCTAAAGTTTGTAAGGAAATTCATGATGTCAAGTTTCAAAGTGGGGGAGGGAAACGAGACTTGGTCCGAATTCTGTCGAGTAGAGCCACTTAAGTACATATGTATTTACCACAAGACATTGTAAAGTTGCAGAGTTGAAGACAGGTTTTACTCCTGCATGCAGAATCCACCTACAGCAAATGAGTTATTTCCACTTTAGAACTATTTTTTCATTCAACCGATACCCATTGAAAATAGGTTACAGTGTAGGCAGGTGAGCGAGTGTCTGATGAATTTTGACATATCTTGTGCTGAAGGCAGATTCTAAACCACCGTCTTGCACCATGCATTTGTGATGAGCAGTGAGCACTCTTCATCCTTTTCAGGGCAGAAGTAACAGGTAGCACAAGCCAACACTGGCTTGGATTAAAGTTTGCACTGCAATGGCCTATGGAAGCTCACACAGGAGCGTACCTCCACCAGGAAACTCTAAATTCTTCAGCTGTCTGAAGTATCCTACGAATCCTCTAGATCAAACTAGAAAACTCAAATCAAGATCAATGCCTACACAAGGTTTTACCTTAATTTAACTCTGTGCTTACATTCAGGCAGCGCAAACACCCTTCGTAAAAAGCAGCCTACGAAATCAACTTCCAGCTCAAATGAGGTTTTCAGACGTGGTCTGCAATTCTTCCTGGAGCTCTCGCAAAGACATGTTGCTCTAAAATGAACCAATTCATTTTAGCAGTTTTATTGCCTTACTCCTACTGAACACAGGCCAAATTTATAAGTCTGTAGAGGCTAATTTTTACCCCTTCATATGCACATATAGTAGCTGAAAATAAACAAGACACATTTGCAGGGTGTGAAGCACAAGTTTCAAAGTGAGGTCACAGAAGACAGTAGTTGGCGTAACGAAATGTATTTAATAAAGGAAGAATTAATATCAGGAAGTGTGTATATTTCTTGACAGCATATCTATTACGCTGTGGAACATTTTCCTGAGGGAAGCAGTGGGAGCTCCGTTATTTTGATAATTTAAAATTAGACCGACAAAAAAAGTAGTAAATGTACAGCACAATATAGAATAATTTTATATAGGAAGGGCAATGAAGTTGATGACTAATAAGTCTTTTTTTCTAACAGCTCTGAATCATCCAAGCACAGTTGTGGCTTGCCATTGGGGTTTCTATGCAGGGATGGTAACACAGACATAGGCTCTCACAGCATACTGGCTGGGAATGTTGGAGGAAAAATAACTCCTCATATGCAATAAACCATAAATACATCGTATTAGAGTGCCTGCCTAAACGCTACAGAGGCTTCACTTCACGTAACGCTGCTTTAGTGACAGTCCCCTCTGCCCCCAAACGATACCAGCAATGCTGGGTTTGTCATTGCACGTGCACTCATCTTGCTGGGACAGACCTCCCTCAGCTGAGAGAATATATTGGAGCTAGTTTATGAGCTGTTTTATGTGTAACCAGAAGTAAGAATTTTTGGTCACAGGTTATACCATGTTTTACTTGAGTCTAATTCACTCTTTATTCAAAGGCATATTTAAGACAAACTTTGATCTTCTGAGTATAAGTTCAATATGTTCACATTGGAGTTGAGGGAAAGAAAAAAAAGAAAACACAGACTTTTTATCCGATTCTTCTGTCTTCCAGTATTTTTCCCTAGTACTGTTGATAGTCAAGTGTTATTTGAACTCATCTGTCCTGGCCAAGCTGTTTGACCCAAGCACTTTGTGGCAGCTACATGACATTCACCCACTGGAATAGTTGTGCCCTAACAGCGACAGGCTGCTCAGAGCACAGACTGGGGGTTAAATACCGACCACCCCAGCAGGACTCTGCAAATCAAAAGAGGGGAGAAGTAACAGTTCCAACTGTATACAGCATGGTATCTCGGAAAAATCAAAACGTGATGTGACTTCATTCTGTTGAAAAGCAAGACACTGTGTGTGAAGGACCACAGAAAGAGAAACTTGCTGTGCAGTGTATTTGGGGCTTTTATAAAATAACCACCCCTAACTACAAATTTGCAAACGACATAGCAAAGAACAAAGGTTGCAATTTTCCTCAAACTGTCTAGGAATTAGGAAGAGTAGGACAACATGTTCAGAACAGGTGAGTGTCCATCCCCGGAGGTATTTAAAAGATGTGTAGATGTGGTGCTGAGGGATGTGTTTCAATGGTGGACTTGTCAGTGCTGGGTAAATGGTTGAACTCGGTGATCTTAAAGGTCTTTTCCAAGCTAAACAATTCTATGATTCTATGATTTTTGGAAAAAATACGCTCATGAAAAAACCTTCCTCTTCAAGGATACTGTCACTGGAGCAGGCTGAGGATGGTCCCTCACATCTGCTGTACTGACAGAAAGTAGCTTAACACGCTGGAGAAGAGGAGCAACAAGTGCCGCTTGTTGTGCTTTGGAAGTAATGCGTTTCCTTCACAGGCAGGTTATTTTGTCTTTCAAGACTCTTCCCACAGACTCTAAGCTCTCTATGGGATATTATTTTTTAATCACCTTGACTGGCTATGTCTGGGTGTCACTGTTCAAACAATTTCATCATCAGAAAATGATACATTCAAGTCTGGTACTGAATTCAGCTAAGCAGCGATGCACAGGCATCACTGTGGATGCAATATAGGATAAACCACAAAATCTTGGTTTTCTTTCTCACAGGAAAACACATACTAGCATATAGAAACTAAATAATAGTCTTTTCCTTCTTATGTTCTCACAACAGCACAAGAAAACTGAAATAACACAAAAATCACTACTACACCAAGGATATTTACCCAATTTTTTTTTTTAAGACTTTGGTGGAAATCCACCTCAATGCAAATGGGGGGAGTGGTTTAGCCAGGTAGGTCTGAAAAAGTAATTTGCCTTCATCTGGATCTCCCATCTGGCTCTTTACGTATTTATTTTTAAATCAATTCATACTGCCACCAGGAAAGCAAAAAGAAAACAGAATGACGATCTGTTTTGAGATTAACAGGGAACAGACACATCAGAGACAGGACAGCACTGTCATGAGACTGTATTTATATGTCTCAAAAAATTTACATTTATTAACATTGAAAAATAAAATCCATCAGAGGGCCTTCAAACCATTTTGGTCAGTAGACCTAGCCTGACAATTCACTTGAAGTCCCAGAACACAATGCCTTCTCACTTAGGCTGCTGGCCAAAGTGGATCTGGTTCTTTCATCTCATTACAACAAAAAGCCATGGCATAAGAATTTTGGTGTGACACAACCACCTACCTTGGGAGACAGTCAGCTGAAGGACCATCTTTAATAACGTGTGTGCATAGCACAGTCAATGAAGCTATAAATATTACTACTGTCTGAAAATACAGTTTTCACTGCAAATACAAGTAAGAATTGTTCCTATTTTTCCCAGTTTTCAAAATGTTTGCCTTCAAAACATATTTAGTGTTTTTTCTCTTCTTCTCATTAACCATTGTGACTGAACAAGGGGTAGTGGCGAAATAAAGGAAGACAGAAGGCAAAACAAAAAGAGAAAAAGTCTGGAAAGACACAAACTAAAAAGACCAAACTCATTTCTTAATGCCTTGTCCCCTAAGCGGGGATGCTAAACTCTCAGAGTAACCTTCGTGACAGAAGAAAAGCAATGGCTGACCTCCAGTAACTGCTGAGGAGAGCGTTTTGTTGTTTCCTGCAGCACAGGGAGCAGGGCCCTGGGATGCTGAGCCGGTGACCAAGTCAGTAGCTTAGTCCTGCAGGGGAAATGAGGGGGAAGGCAGGGTGGGGTATGGTGGGTGAAGAGGAGGGTGAGGATGAGAAGTTGTGATCATTAGAGGCTCTCACACCAGTTGGTGGAGTTCTTACAGGCCCAGCTTCAGCTGAGCTGTGGACTTCTGCTGTACCCACAAGTGTATCAGGACAACTTTACCCATGCAAGATGCTGAGTACCTCCACGAGATCTAACCACCCCTTTAATTCCATTGCCATAGTAGGACCTGAAGATGCCCCTCTGATGTCACCATCATGCTACAGAAGGTAAGGAAATGTCACATGTATCAACAGTGTTGCTTAAAAAAATCAAGCCTGCACAAAGCAAAGCTTGTGGGTGAAACTACAAGTGGGTGAAAATGAGTGAAATCTCAGCCTGACTTAAGAGGCATAACCCAGTGACTTCAGCCAGCCACATGAACTGGCCACAAACACGGCAAGACACTTTCTAGTGATTAACATCACAGACTGTATTACTCCTACACTATTAACTGCGCTTATTTTGGCGTTCCAAGCTGGAAAGCACGGGATAGCGTTCCATGTCAGGAGCATTGGTACCTTTCTCACACTCGCATTTCTGATTCTGAATATCTGATCAGAGCCTCCTCCTGTGTGAACAGCTTCCAGGGTACAGATTCCAGGACCACTCGAACCCACTTTGTTTTATCGCCGAGAGTGATCCTGTGATGTTCAGTGCAGTTACTTACATTAATAAGGACACACAACTCTTAAGTGGTTGTAGGATCAGGGCCATCGGGTTGTGAACAGTCATTGGCCTCTCTGCCACGAACAGGTCGCTGATAAACTGCAGTTTCCTTCCCATCTGACAGAAGGCCACTGAGTACACATATATCACTGTCATTTTTTTGCTACAACTTTTTAAAATGCATAACCAGAGTTAAAAGGCAATCAATAGCAATCCAGTTGCAAGCACCTCTGATGTGCAGCAGAAACAATTGGTATTAGATTTTCACCTAAAAGGCCTCAGAAAAACCATTTCGCAGCTCCACTTCATCTGCCCAAAAAGAAGATCAAGGTGTTTATCCCAGATTCTAAGCCAAGGAGGATACACCCATGCACTGACCCTCACACACAGCAAGAAACTTCACTGGGTTGCACAGCAAGGCTCTTCACATGAAGTTATTGCGGCCATAGACTGACTGTCCTCCTCACATCTGTTCTTCAGGTGTGTATTTCTACCATTCTAATTATTATAATTAGTTATAGTTGAAAGGCCAATGGTAATTATCAATTCTTAAAAGTATTTCCAAAATAAATTGAAAAAAGACGTTTTTTAAAATGGAAGTCCTCTGCTAGGATACCCTGACAATATATCTGTTATACTTGTAACTCACACTTGTGGATAATGATAGATTGGTAGCAGTGATATGGGTCAAGTTTAGTGCAGGTTTTTCCACACCACTCTGACCATGCACGACAGCTCTCCCTGTTCCCAACTCCCAATTCATCCTCAGCAAAGTCTGGCAGTCACGGTAGATTCATATTTTGTCAAATACTGAAGCATGTCAATAATCAGAAATACTCCTCCTCCTACTGTGGGCGCTAAAGGCAGGATGAAACTTCACACATCAGTTGGCTGAGCCTGTTTTCCTCTTTTCTTTCTTGAATAAATTTTGCAAACACACCTATGCACAATTCTCTGCAATGCAAACCATCCTATGCACAACACAAGGAAGGGTTAGCGCTGATTTTCCCTTGCCTTCTACAATATGATAATTACTTTTTGATTTTAGATGCTCAGTGAACATTCAGTGATGCTCGAAAACCAATACGACTCCCATTTTCACATACACAAGCTAGAAGAGGAAGAAATAGAATCACACAATGAAGCCTCAATAGAAGTACACGCTGATGTGAATGGGCTCATTTCTCCTATAATCCAACTGCAAATCCATTCTCTTTTTGTATAAAATAGATTGGTGTACTTGTCTTTCACTTCCTGGAATCAATTAATTCAGATTAAGGGATACGGCTACATACGCAACTCTAACCCAAACTGCTATTCCTAACTGTCGCGGTTTGAGAAGGGGGG
>NW_010406179.1:0-2883 GCF_000710305.1 Buceros rhinoceros silvestris | reverse complement strand
GGTGATGGTGATGTGGTTGCCCTCAGGAGGGGCTTGGGTTCAGTATTGGTTTTGTATACATTTCATTCTGTTGTTATTATTTTCATTAAAGCAGTTTTACTTTTCCAATCCGTAAGTCTCTCTCCCTTATTCCCTTTTCTCTTTCCCCTTTGGGAAGGGAAGGGGGTTAATAGACAGTATCTGACGCACATCTAGTGGCCAGCCCAGCCTTAACACTCAATACCTGCATATCCTCAGAAGAAAAAGGAAGGAAGGCTGAGAAGGTGAACACTAATTACTTCAGAGCCATTTTCTGTATAAGTATTAATTTCCATTCGAAAAGCCTGATGGGAAAGACCAGGAAACATCAGGCTTTGTATCACACTCCTGATTTATAACCAACTCTAGAAGTTCAGAGAAGTATAGAGGCAGAGTTTCGAGAAACAGTGAAGCCCAATCTGCACCTTTCTTTCTTTCACTTTATTTCTGTGGCATACTATGTGCTTTGCAGATGGAAGACCTAGTCCCTGCCTTGCAGCAGTTACAGACTTCAGCTCTCATCAGCAACGCACTGCACAGGCACAAGAGCTGCTGTGCACTTACATGGAGCCCCACTGGCTTTGGGGATACTCCTCCACTGATCCCAGCTCAATCCCCTTGCTACCAGCTGTGGAGGCAAACACATAGCCACAGATCAAATAAAAATGAAAATGTGCAAGAGGCAGTAAAAAAAAAAAACAACACCCAAAAATCCCCCAAAGAGGTGGTCACAGCACAGATTACAACATGAGGGTCACTAGGCTACGATGCACACCAATCCAATTTTCCTTCAGGCAAATGGAATTTGAGAAAACACCTTGGCTGCTTTCTCTGCAAAGCCTCATCCGAAGGAGAGTTTAATTCCCTGCCTCAGCTCTGAGCAAGCTCTTTGGGAGGAGGGTTGGCTGGTGGCACATCAGCAGCCAGCAGCAGTTCCTGTCAGAACACCACATTGGTCTCCTTCTTCCAGGCCTCACCAGCAACATGCACAGTCCCCACTGCTGTGTGACCCAACCACTAACAGCGACACCAAACAGCCTTCAGCAGCCACCACGTAGCAGAAGGCAATTCACTTACTGGGACTGTGACATGAACCTTTAAAGGCCCTAGAAGTATGCTGTGGAGCGTGTATCAAGAGAGAAGTTCAACAGAACTGAAGTGGTCACAAATATACAAGACTCAGTGTTCACTCATTTGTTTCAGAGCCTGGGTGATGCCACAGCTGCAGATCCATAACCACTGCCTCCATAGTTCAAGCTTCTGTGCCAGTCACTTTGCCTTACAAAGCAAGAAACAACAGTCTTACAGCAAGGGCTGTGAATCAGATCTGATCTTACAGCCAGAATGGTGGAAGATCTTTGAAGTTGCACCAGTGGCAACTTCTGAAGTGAGACCTGAGTTTTGTCAAGGCTCCTAGAGTTACAAGAGACAATCTGGATTACCATCTTTACACATCAGGCTTGAAGAACACCAGTATTGCTGCCTTGCTGAGAAAGTGATACAAACTCAAGGGAGTAAACAGCCTCCTCAGAAGCACTTATTTTAGTTGTGCTGAAAAAAATAGATACACTTCCCAATGGGACCCATGGTATGGTAAAAAATTTTCCCAAGTGAACATTTGATTCTGAAATTAAGCACAGCACAGGGTCAAAATATCACACACCCTTTGCTCAGCCACAGGCCAGTGTGTGGGCTGTAGGATGTGTCCAGAAAAGACTGACAGGTGCCGCCTGCCCCTCCTTACCACAGGAGAGCTCTAAATCGCTAAACTCATTTCATACATCCACTTGTTCCCTATGGCACACCCCGAGAGCTACGCTAGCCAGCTGGGGAAGGACCCAGCCCAACCTCTGCTCATTGCCAAGTCTTCTCTGTGCTGCAAGCTGCTAAAAAAATCCCTTGTATTCTGCATCCTGCCTCTCTGCTCTGCACTCCATGTGTTCTCCGTGATCTTTCACTGATCTTTTCACTTCTCCCTTCTGCTAGAGGATGCTCTGATCCATTTGGCATTTTCTTGTGCTCACCAGAGACCGACTTTAGTGAGCACTAGAAAGCACCAACCTTCCCAACCTTTTTAGTACCTACCTATCGGAACAAGATTGCTCAAAGAGGACAGGTGGCGTGGAAGCTGCCTGTCATTCCCATCTTCTGTCCGTACTCACAGTCCACAGAGGTGATGAATCAGAGTTCAATTGCCCTTGAATAACTCAATTACGCTGTTGCCCAGCAGTGCCTACAGCACATCACAAAAGAGTAGCTCAAAGGAACCACATCATCTGCTTGTAAGACTAGCTGTGTGCTCCAAAGGGAGCAAAGTAGCATTGTATTTGGCCAGGTTAAGATGAGATAAGAAAAGGGTTAAACATTGCCCAGAAACAAAGGTCTGGGTATTGTCCTTGGGCACAGGGAGGTGACAACACTGGGAAATTGACTGTGATTGTAGTCAAGAGTCATTTTAAGAGTCCAAGTCGTTTGCCTTGTGTCAGAGCCTGTGTTTCAGAATGGCTGCAAATGATCCAAGTGTTCAGGGCTACAGAAATATTTAAAGCAACTAAGTTTAAAAACCACCCATCCTTATTAAAGAAGCAACTGTCCAATAAATGTCTGACATGATCTCTCTGCCACAGAGGGACCAACATACAATAAAATAGGACTGCTGTTCATGAGGTCATTCATTCTCCCGGCTTCTGTAAAAAAGATGAAGAACAGTATTTTTCTCCAGCACGTTACAAGTCGCAATACACTTTAGAAGCCTGTAAGAGAGCCATCGCAGCAACACAGCTTGGGGAGCAAACACCAGCACAGACCTAATCACATTCTCGTGTTCCAGGACTAAACAATGGACAACAAAATAGTTTCTCTTCC
>NW_010406178.1:708-1568 GCF_000710305.1 Buceros rhinoceros silvestris | reverse complement strand
GAGCCGAGCGGAGTAGCCACCGAGCACGCATTTCTTTGGATGTCTTAACCTTTGTTGCTTGGGTTATCTCGGAGATAAGTTCCCGATTTTCTCTAGTTTCTTATTTAAAAGTGATTTTATTAACGCGGATATTTATACACCTACAGTTTGCATCAATAGGATGCTGGAGAGTAGAGTAAAACAGCTGTATTTATGTAAAATGATTAGCAGCTGGACAATAGAAGTCGAGCGGTATATTTAGCTGCAAGAGGATATTTTCAGACAATACCAAGGCTCTTCATTTCCTCCGGTTTACTTAAAGCAAGGATATGGAGTTAGAGGTCACGGTTTACTCACAGCCTTTACAAAACACCGCTGGTAACGTTTTGCTTCAAAACAAACAGAAGAAGCAGCATGACAAAACTGAGGTGAACCTATTTTACACGTCTCTGATGCTAGAAGCATTTATCAGGGTCTGACAATAACACTGGCTCACCACACACCACACATTTGTCTCAAAGTTTAATAATTAAGTGCTTTCCTCCCCTCACTGGCGAAGCTCTCTTTTGAAGCCCCTCGATGTGTATAGATACACAATCTCTGCCCCCCACTTGAGTGCTAAGTTTCCGTCCTAGGAATCAGCTCCTTTTCCACCAAATTGCGTCGCCGGATCTGCAATTCCTTCCTCGCTGCAAATTAAATTTAATTAAGCAGTTTACTTAAAACGTATTCGATGTTTTGTGTGAAAAGTAAACTGATTTCCTTGTTTCCTGGAGTGGTAGATTTCATTAGAGAACTACCAAACACAATTAACACAAAATCTATGGGGCATCGAGCGCGCCTCAAATCTCCTTTTCCTGGGGTTGCGAGCGAGAAGAGCG
>NW_010406178.1:0-585 GCF_000710305.1 Buceros rhinoceros silvestris | reverse complement strand
CGGAGCCCGAAACACCAGCTTCGGTAAAAAAGGGGGAAAGCGATCATTTTTTTTCCAAACTGACCAGGGAAATAAATTACAATGCCAGTCGTTGTCCTTATAAGGGCTTCTCTGCGCTCGTCTAAAAGCCGAACGAGCACCAGCGCTAACTGGACTTTTAAGTAAATGCCCGTATTTCTTCGAGAATAAATGTTTGCGAAACTGGCTCTTCATTATGGTCTTTTGTAGCATGTTTTTTGCATGCCTTAAATAAAAGGTAGGGAAATGACAGAATGAGCGCCGTAATTTCCTGGGATTTAATTTTTAATCCTTTCTGCAGATACTATTTTGGCAAGAAATCCCTACTGGAAGAAACTCGGTAACCCCCTTCATGTCACAGGAACGACTATGACCATTAGATGTCCAGTGTTTAGCCACGGCACAGCTCTTGGCGCGGACCGCTCGCATGAGCCCCCTCCCCGGTCCGGTGCCACCACTCGGGGCAGCGGTACAGGACGGCGTCTTTGGCGGGGGAACCGCGTAGGCTCCGGGCCGGGCAGGACGCGGACGAGCCGAGGAGGGGGGGCAGCCGGGGGGGACCCCAGA
>NW_010406177.1:4044-11460 GCF_000710305.1 Buceros rhinoceros silvestris | reverse complement strand
AACATCTTAAATCACTTCCAGCATTCTTGTCATTTTTCTTTTGTTTAAAACCATGTAACTGCTCATAGAAATATTGCAATACTGTTGGGGTTTTGGTTTTCTTTTTTAGTTATGGTTGTTAGGAAGATAAGTTTCCCAAAAAAGGAACACTTCTGAAGCCTTTGAGCTAGATTATTTAGATCAATGCCAAAAATATGTATTTATAGGTAGATCTTCTTTCTACCATGTAAACTTGGTCATCTTTTGCTTTTACATCAGGGGTCATTCCAGAGCTTTGCAATGTGGACCTCTAGCAGAGTAAAGAATGAGAAAATGCTTTTTAACCTTGTTTGGGCATGTGCCAGCTAACATTCTCCAAAACTAGTTTGGGCATAGTTTGGGAGGCAAACCATTCCAGAAATCATTTCCTACCAGCACTCAGCGACCCAGATTCAGTATAGGTCAGCCCACATCGTGCTATTTGGCTCCAGTATCCAAGCAAGTTCCTGAACATGTTTAATTTATGAATGTAGGCAACACCAGCGAGCATTTGCAGTTTTAAATTTAAGGAAGAAAAATTCATGTTCTCTCTTGCCTTTTGGACTGTGGCATAGCCAAGTTACATTACAGAACCCAGGTTGAAGCTACAGTGTGTTAGCTGGCAGAAAAAATCTCTGGCACGTAGGGCCACATATGGGGCTTACTGGAGTCCACTGCCTAGAGAACGGGGTGGCACTAGGGAGAGGCAACGGCGAGCCTTGCTAGTATCCAGCTATAATCCGAACTGTAGCAAGGATGATGCGCGGTGTCACCAGTGCTTGCAAATTAGGCAAAGAGCCTCTGGCTGCTGTTGCCATTCAAAAGATATGTATAGCTTTATGATATAGCCAGACAGAGTTGGTGAGAGGGAAGATATTTCAAGTGGAGTCACAAATATTCCAGTTATTGAAAGATGCAATATCAAATGACTAGCAGCAAATGGTGGTCCTGCGCCAAACAGAGAAAACAAAGTGTATGAAATTCAGGGTGGTTTTATGAAATCCCCGAACCCCTGAACATAGGGTTCTTCATGTATGCTCTTTACAACCAGAATCTGCTTTAAGACAGCCTGAGGAACGCATTTACCAGAACAGACACAGCAATTTGCTCTCCCAATTTCCATTCTGTGCACAGAAGAACTTAGATGTATTTAACACGAGTTCCTTCCAGCCCTCAGCCTTCTGAACCCTGCAGTATTTATGATGCAGACTCTAGAGTGCAGAGCAGCTTTTGTGGACTTACCACAAATCAAAGGTGTGTCGTCTGCACCATGTCCACATTAATTTTTCCAGATTCAGGTACAAGTAGAAATCCTAGAGACTCAGTCACTGTCAATCATGTGAAGGATATCGCTAATGCATTTGCACATGGTCTTTTGTTTTTTCCCAGTAAAGAACAATCCAACAGCATGCAATAAATTTTCTTGTTTAAAGATTCAGGTGTCCAAGTCAACACCCAAGTTCCCATATTGTAACTTCCTACCAAGAATTTACTCTGATCGGGGAAACCAATACAGGGAAAGATCTGTGTCTTCTGAAACTGGCACATGCTTCCTTCTTCTTAGCAAAAACTATCAAATATCTCTATCACTGTTCCTCCTCAGACCCGAAAACTCACATAGTAACATATAGGACTCGCAAGACTGTGCAACACTGCCACCTGGTGATATGTATCACAGCAATATTTTCTTCCTCCTACCATCACGCAAAAACCTTTTGCTTCCTTTCAGCTGGTCTTAATCTGCAAGTCCCCATCAAGCATAACTTATCCCACTATCACTTCATCTTGAGCACCTCTGCTTGTGTCTAGAAGTCAAATTACTATGGGTTTCAAAGTTGTTCAGGCCGTATCTTGCCTTTTCCTTCAGAATCGAATTGTAGATGTGCTGTGGATAGACATAGTCTAACTTGATCCAAATCCTCATCGCATCTTTGTAAGAAGTCTAGAAACTTAAGTGTCTGCTGAGAAATAAATCTGAAGTAATATTAGAAATGATCCACTAGGCCTTTCCTCCTCCGTCCTTTTTTTTGTTTTGTTTTGTTTTTGTTCATCTTTTCAGTCATTGGGATGTGATGTAAAAAAAAAGAAAAACTAAACCCAACCCCCCCAAAAAGCAAAAACAAAAAGTCCCAATAGCGACAACAGAATTCTTCCACGAAGTTTCCTTCTCCAAGATGGAAAAAATTACTTCTGTAGTATTTGATCTGAGGCTCTTTCATCTCTTTCATCTGATCTCCGTGGGATACAGATGGAAAATGGAGAAAAGCATTGCAAACAGTAGATCAGGCTCAACTTCTAGCACTCCTATCTGGCTTTCACAGCTGTCCACAAGTCTGAACCTTTCTTTTATAACTGACCTCCAACGTTTCACTGAAAATCACAGCAAGTTCAGAACTGTTACCACTTTCTAGATTGCCACTATTTCTTACTGGATCTTTCTCGGATTCATTTCAGCAAGCCAACCTGAATACTTTGAATTCAAGAACCACACTTTTTTCATGTGCTGCTAGTTTTTAGAACAATTCAGCCCTTTCAGAGAGGACTCCAACTCTTGTTTGGGGAATTTTTCTTAACTCTTCCTTATTTACTTATCATTCTGTATGTAATCAGTGGTTCTTCCCTAAAATATAGCCATGCAAAGATTTAATGTTGCCTTTTGGTGTATTCATTAAAAGTATGAAGGGTAATATTTATTCTCTAAATTGTCCTACCAAGATCAGTGGAATACCAGTCCTGTCATCAGTTAAAAATTCAGCTGGACTTCTAGAAAATGCTGAAAAGAATTCAGGTTTAACTATGAAGGGATGTAAGTTATTTCACCACTGAAGCTGCAGTGGATTTACTTCCATTACCTCAAATCTGGCCAACCTACAAAAGTCACAGTGCAGAAAAGTCACTAGTACTGTAGGCAACGGGTTAGATACTTATACTCAGTTTGAAGTCTTGGTTTGAGACATCTGCCTCCAGCACTAATTTATCTTACGATCTTGGATTAAAGTATGCTAGGAACTGTAATTACCATAAGAACTGGGAATTTTAACCTATAACGGCAAATTATAGCAGCAAATGTCAAGATATAAATAGCTCCCCTAACCCTCAGCAAAGGGAAGAATCTGTTGGCCTTGCAGTCTGTCTGCAACAGACCAATGACTAGGTAAGAAATATGAGAGGGAAGAAAAATTGTTCAACACTGTGACAGGTTTGAGATGAATAAACTGTAAATTCAGAGGGAGAGTTAAGGCAAAGATTGCTTGAGAGTTTGTTCACATTAAGAATTGGCAAAAAAATGAGGGAATAATTCTCCAGCTGGCAGAGAAGGAGATCAAGATACAGGTTGGTCAATACAGCTTGCTTGGCCAAGGGGCTTAAGGGCACCTGAAGTTGAAGAGGTTTAGTGAGGAGAGGCAGGTACCTACCAACTACAAATGTTGCCTATCATTTTGGGGCAAAAGGAAAGCTGAAATAGAACAAGAATTGCACTGCTAATAGAAGACAGAGGTGGCCCACAACAGTATCTTCATGCTGTGGCTTACAGACCATTGCTGGTAAGTGACATATCAGAATTTGATCTGTAAAACACTTACCAGCCCTGCACATTCATCCGTGGCTATGGGCAAACATAACTGGGAATTAACAGGCATTAAAATATTTTAATTGATGTTTATTATTACAACATATAAATTCATATACTGTAAAGCTACTTAATATAAATACAAATGTTTTTAACGTAACTATCATCCCCAATTCCAACTGCTAATAAATAGTAGGACACAAGCTGTCCAGAGATTTTGTAATTGTATTCCTTTAATAAAGTGCTTTAGAACCCTAAGGTTATAGCAAAAAATGTGGAGAAAATGGGAGCTTACCATTTCTTTTGGAAGGACGACTCTCCAGCAGGTCGGATCTAATTTTTCATTCTTTAGTACCATAGAAAAGACCTATTATTTAATCGTAATCCTTTCAGGAGGCCTAAGTATATCAGCCTAATACAATATAGTAAATTGTTTATGATAACTGTCAGTTATCAAAGTTATAGTATGAACAGCAGTTTACAAAAGTGAGTAATAAGTACCAGCAGTGTATTTCTGATTTAACTACATTTAATCTGGCAAGTCGTGATCAAAGAATAATGAAAATCCAAAATAAAGCTGAGATTTCCAGTCAGAAACATAGCTTTATTACAAACCAATTATTTAACGTCATTTTCCCTTAGTGTAAAATGAGATATTAGTTATATCTGATTACCACGTACATCTATGTATAATCTTGGGAGTTAACCAAATGCCTGTCTAGATGCATGACCACTATATTTTAGTGACAAAGGTATTCAAAAGAGTTTGCATCAAGACAGACTGCATCCAGCATTAATCCCGTTGTCTTCTTTATCTTCCTTCCCGTGTCTGCAGTGTCCCATAGCCTGGAACTGCACATCACTGCTCCAGCAGCACTAGGGAAGGGTGAAAAAGCCTGCACAGCACAGCACAGAACCTGCCACTGGCTCTTATGTCACCACTGAGTGAGCTTGCACGGCTGGGAATCCCTCCATCTGCGTAAGGATACAGGAGATACCATTAGCAGAAACTAGCACCTTAGGGGTTAAACAATTTGCATTTTGTTAATAGTACTTCATTTTTGCCCTCAAAGTTTATCTACATTAAAATATTCTAAATGTGGTGTGTTTCTGTAAGTCTAATTATATGCGGTATGTGAAAACATATTTGATAATCACACTGCTAATTATGTGCAATCACTTCAATACACAGGTGCAAAGCTCCAGAAATACGCATATTTGAATCTCTTCATATACAAATCTATACCACAGCGTTGCAGTTACTTAAGTGTTCCGTGACCCGTTATTTCTCTGGGCCTGTACTTCCTTGGATATTTGAGTGGCTAGTGCCATTGGAACCAAAGAAATGTGCTAGGCTACTACAAACCTAGGACTTAATGTGTATCTGTGTGTTCCAGTGCTAAAAAACTGTGACTCCTGACTTTTCCACAGTTTATGAACATTTTACAGTAGGACTTTTATAATTTATTGACTGATACATCATGCTGACCTCAGATTTTCTTCTGGGAGCTTTAATTCTCACAATGTTCCTTTAGTACATATTTGCCTGGAATATTCTATATATGGGCATGTGAATGTGTCTTTTCCAGTCTGGATTAAACTTAAGGGACCTTCTTAATGGTTTCATAATAGAAGGTAATAAAAGACTTTAGCAATAAATCCATTTTCATTGTATGTGTAATAGCTTGTGGCTGCACTTTTTGCTTCTCTTTCATTTATGTGCGACTGTTACTTTTTACATTGATTTTTAAAGCTGTCTTCACAATAGATTGTAATTAGCTTTGTGTATAAATCATAAAAATTGAAAATTTTATATACTCAGATTAACTGAAAAGGACATAAAATATTAATTTGCATCATTCAAAAGTAATATTTCTATGTTCCCTCTAAAGATACTCAGCATAAATTACTGGAAGTAATAGCTTTAGATGACTAGTCCGTAAGTATTCTTTTTTACATTTGGGGAGAGAGCTGAAATGAGCCCTGACAGGTGGGAAATCTGTCTACTAGTCTGCTACTAACATTACCAAAATGATAGATCGATGAGAAGGGACATGGTAAAATATGAAAAGCAGCACTGGATTTTGGTCTACTGGATGCCAATGTATTGTATTTCACACAATAAACAGCATGGTTTGTTCTGTTTCACTTTAGCTACACAAAGCTTTAATTAAAATAAATTATGCTTCAGAGTCACAGAATAGTTTAGGTTGGGAGAGCACACTGGAGGTCATCTTGTTCTACTTGTGCATAAAGCGAGACCAGCATCAAAGTTACCTGAGGTTGCTCAGCGCTTTGTCCAGTCAGGAGTCACAGCCGCACAGAAGACAGAGTGTAATCCTAAGTGTCACCGCTCTCTGCAGTGACTAATTTCCAGAGTCTGGAAATTAGAATGACATAATGCAGAGGGCAGCATCCTTCTAAGAAATGTGTTGTATTTTTCTTTCCTGCATCAGAGGTACACCAGCAAGAAATTCAGTGGGAAGTGGTAGACTTGGCAGTGCTAGGTTAACGGTTGGACTCAGTGATCTTAAAGGTCTTTTCCAACCCAAATGAATCTGTGATTCTGTGAAGTGAGAGATACCGTTCCCAAAGCCTCAGGCTGCAGACTGTAACCTTTCACTTCGATTTGCTGAACAGAAGATGCCAAGCCAAAGCCCCCAGAGCTGGCACAAACCAGAAGATAAGAAAGGTACAAGGGTCAACGGTAGCTGCAACTAGCCAAGATAACGGCCTCCCTAGGGACAGTGAAGGAATCCAATAAGGAGTCAGAAGGTGTTGGAGAATCTCAGGCCAGAATCACCACTGGACCAAAAGGCGTGTGAAAGGCATGTGAAGATCACGACTGCACGGTCTGTAAGGATGTAAATGTCCAGGGATTTCTTTGTTGGGATCTTGTGATCTCTCAGGAGGTACCCAACTCGAGCTGTTTTACTGCTGTACTATTCCATTAGATTATTTATTTTTATACGATTCTATGTCTGAGACTCTGCTTCAGGAAACCCCAGGTTCAGACTGCACTTCTTTAATGGCATCGAACAGGCCCACCCTGCCAGCATACGCCTTCACTGGAGGACGCTGGATGGTGTGGTCTACACACCAAGCTGTAGAGGTGAAAATATAATTGCAGCTCTGAACACAGTTTAAAAGGATACAAGAGTTTCTTGAAAGAAAATCTGCACTTGGCTTTAAGCAGACAGTATGTCGTGGTTCTGCAGTCCTCACATCTGTCAAAGGTTGAGTGCACATTCAGGACTCACTGGCTAATTTTCCAACTTATGTTTTCTCAGGCATCCTGTAAAGGATTCAGAACTCGGCTCACTGATCTGACTAAAAAGGAAAAATCACTGATATACTTTGTTGTACGGGTATTTTATATTTTCCACCTTGCATGCAGCAATAGCACCTTTTGGTCTGTACATGATAGGCCTACACGTCAAATCCTACTCCTCTGTTCTGGGAAATACTGTATTTTCTCAATGAATGCACCTGTACCTTCACAAGTAAAGGGTTTTTGATGCTGCCGTTGCACTATGTGGCCAGGATTGTCCTATCGCACTTCACTGCACAGAGCAGCTTATGAATTCACATAAAAATACTTGACTTGGCACTTTTTATTTATAAATATTCTATCCTTAAGAGTTCTAATCTCCCAAACATTTGCATGTAACAAACCATGTCTAAAATACAAGTAATTGTGGCTATTATTTGAATCATTAACAATGGTGATTTAATAGCCTTATGGTATATTTTAGGCCTATTTTTGTACCACCAGTGTATCACCTTTCACTGAGTGTGTAGACGATACACAACTTACACTTAGGGAA
>NW_010406177.1:0-3958 GCF_000710305.1 Buceros rhinoceros silvestris | reverse complement strand
GAAAGAAGGAAAAATGTTGTTCTTCTTTTAACACCTGAGAACCTCACAGAGTACTGTAAATAAAAGAATAATTATGAGAGCACACCAGTTAACAACCAGGCACCAGTTAGTTGGCACCAGAAATGCAACTCACGTTATATGATGAGCCTGATCCAGCACGCTAAGATTTAGCATAGTCAGACTCAGACAAACCTGCTGTGTAACAGATTAGCCCTATTTTATCCACTGGTAGAGTTAGTCGCTCAGATTTGGCATGGTAGGAGCCAGTACAATCCAGAAATCAATACAACCACACTGTCCTGTTGGCACAGCCACAGGTTCAGCAAACAGCTGAACTTGAGCTGGTGTGTTCAAACGGAGCTGCACTCCCCACTACGGCCACATTATCACCACTAGGCAGTCCATGCCCAGAGATCCATAGGATCTGGCCGGGGAAGTGTATTCTTTACATTTCTGAGGTGGGTCTTTTTAAATACAAAGCTGTAACTTCTGTGTTTATGTCACAAAGCAAAATGTTGCTTCAGTTTCTCTTCTTTTTAATTAAAGAGAAGCATACTGAAAGAGACCATTTACTGTCCCTGCAACGGCACGTGCATGCATAGCAAAGCAGCAAAAATTCTGATTGCCAGGAAGTTGCCACTGAGCAGCTTCTGCGAGCTGTTGAACCCAGGCTTATGTTACTTCTGCACCAATTTTTCTTTCACTTGCGCATTCTTGTAAATCAAAATTAAGAGCTAGCAGACTATAAAATGTATTTTGCGTTATTTATTACACAATACCACTATACTGAGATATGCTAATCAAATAACCCAGGCTTTCAATGCAACGGACAAAAAGCGATGCAGGATGGCATCCCTAATCTCTTCAGGGAAACACCTCAAATGCCTGACATAGGAGTGACATTGACAGGTTCTGAAGAGACTGGCCTCCAATCTCACAGCAAGATAAAAGGATGCCAGCAGTCACTGCTCAGGAGGCTGTCAATTAATAACCAGGTAACAGATATATCTTTGGACTAGTGTTTGACATTTACATTTCCTTCAAGTTAGGGAGAAAGGGAGCCTTTCAGCTCAAAAATTGTTTTCAGTCTGTTAAAAAATAAATTTTTATTTTCAGCTAACTGAATTCGCTGATGAAGCTCAACTTATTTTCACTTATCGCTACTATTTTTCTTAAATAGACATAGCTCACTGTGACTTACACTATAAAACATTTGCATCTTACTGAGAAGCGTTCATTAATCACTTCCTCTATTCACACTGAAACAGCTATGATAATCAATTCTTATTTGTGCAGCTGTGATAGGAATAATTTTAAAATTTTGCTGTAATTGTTCTGCTCTGATGAAAAACAGTTTCAGAAAACCAAGGGGTTTTCTCACATATATATGGAATGTACGTACAAGAACAGCCAAGTGGTATTTGGAATACTTCATTACATAAAATTCTACTGTTGGAATGAAAATTATGTCTGCTCACCACCTAGGTTTGCACACTGATTAAAAGATGAAAATGTACCGTTGACCAAATATAAAGAAATAGATTTTTTTAAAAGTATGTATTGGCTCTTTGTGGGTAAATGTAGCTAAGGTACTAAAGCAAGGAGAAGATGGATAAATATGCAAAAGCTTTTCTAAGGCAGATAATGTATTTCCTTCTGAGGAGCCATCAGAACTGCATCTTAAGCAAGGGATCAGGTTGCCTAGAGAGTTTGTGCAGGTGTCAGCCTTGGATTTTTTCAGGACTTGACTGGACCTCAAAGCAGCCTCTGCTCTGAGCAGGCTGAACTAGAGACCACCTGAGGTCCCTTCCAACTTCATTTAGCCTATATGTGGCCCTAAATTTTAAGCACCTAATAAAACAGTAATCCTAAATGGGAGAGAGAAGTATGTCTTGGCAGGGGTATGTCTTGTATGTCTTTCTGTCTCATGATTTCTGAATTAAAGCAGAAAGGATAAAAACTAGACCAACTATTTTCCATAGTTCACCACAGATTAATTACGTGAACTTTGATTCACTAGTTGTATTTCCATAACCAGTGGCAACAAACTTTTAATCATCTTTTTCTATGGCAAATCATAAATTGTCACAGCTCAAGATGAAACAAGTACAAGCTATTAAGAACTCATATTTAAGCAACAATAACAGCATCTTCAATATCAGTATAAACCAAAATGTATTGCAGCAGCTTTACATAGAAAAGCAATTGATAGATTGGATGGTGGATGCATCCATCATCCCAAAGATATAGTATTGCTTGGAGTTATGAAAAATGCGTGGTAAATGGGGAACATGCTTATTAAAGTTCAGCTGTGGCTGAAGAAAAACAGCAAAAAGCAACTTGTTAGTAACTCCTTTAACCATAAAATGATTGTTACGTTTGTTTGGAGTTCTTTTTATGCTCAATATAAAATACCTATTCTGTGCAGAACAAGTGTAGCATGAGTTGTACAAAGTCCATCAAATGCATTTTGAAATTTGCTTGGGAGAGGCAGAAGAGTCTTTTTATCAGCTCATCACTTGGGTTTTCAATTCTTATGGATGCAAGAGTTTGGCCACGTACATGGGTTATTAGCACAGAAACACAAGGAGCCAAAACTAACTCATCCATACAGCATTCTGGCCATGCCACCCCTGTTAGCAGCAGCAGCTTCTGAACTGTCAATACAAAAGAAAAAAGCTGCTTATACAGTCTATCACAGCTTTTCTCCACATAAAAGATCCTGAATTTTGCTATTTCACATGGGCTTACACATGAACCGAGAGCAATGCTCTTGTGGTTTTCATTATTTCTACAGAGGTATACAAGGCAGCACTACCAGCCTCAGGTAAGGTTAACTTAAATCAACTGATTTACATTAAAGTAAAATAAAAGTATATTAAACTTGGCATCACTGATGTGTCACACTGGTATGTGAAAAGTATAGGTCTGTTACTGCAAATAACCGATAAGGTTATTATAACAGCACAAATTAGTGAGAATAAGTCCAAAAAGATTTATCAAACACAAAGGCCCCTGACTGAATTTACATATGAATGACCCTTGGAGATGCCTTTATCATAATTCCAGATGATAAAGACCCCGCAGCATGTTAAGTACAGGCATTTTGTTTGGGCAGAGTTTCTGTACCATAGTTTGAGAACACCTGGCAAAGAGATTCCTTTTGTCTGCACGTGTGATGTTATACTGACCAGTCCTGAGCACTAACAAACCAAACTATACAATCCATACACTGCTCCCTCGACTAGGGCCCTATCTGGTTCCTGACATCCACCCAGCAGCTTTTAACAGTCAGGAGGTGACTGTTGGCACAATAAATTAAGGTGCATGCAGCAGTAAGACCTTCCAGGTTTCGGGTCCAAGTTCCGTGGGTCCCACTTTGGAAAAGGCAATTCTTCCTCCAGTGATCTATCCGGAGCTGCTCACATCTCACAGTACTGCTCCAGAAGCACCGCACCAGCCTCTTTCAGCTTTGCTCTGCAGCTGAGGACAAACTAAAGAAGTGTAGCAGCTTTGGAATCAACTACTGAGATTTCAAAAACAGATTAAAAAAGAAATTAGAGACCACAACCCTGAAAATTGTAAAGTTAGATGGAAGGTAGAGGCACAGCTCCAGTGAAGCTCGTGTTTATAGAAGAAAAAATTCTGTCGGTAGGGAACAGAATACATCTCAAAATAGAAATTGATCTGGAAAACTTTCACTCTGAGGCAGGAAAAAGTTCAGTACTTTCTCCGTCCACCAACCACTCTATATGGATATATCTATATACCCACACACTGCACGTAGCTGCTCACACTCGATGGTAACATCGCTGCTGCTGTACCTACCCTGTGAAGGCCGAGGGAGAACAACCGTTCAAGGCCAAGCACAAGCAGAGGCACCGGGAGGTTCGGTGGGGGTTAGGGAAGGGACCTGCGGCCCTGGCGCGGGGGTAACACCGCCCTCTCTCTCGTCAGC
>NW_010406176.1:0-7331 GCF_000710305.1 Buceros rhinoceros silvestris | reverse complement strand
GGCCTTCTTGGCCACCTGGGCTCACTGCTGGGACAAGGGAAGAGAGCAAGCTGGAAGGGTCCTCCCCAATTCATCATTCTCAGTATTTGGACATCACCCTCTGCTCCCTGGCCATTGCTCCTGGACCTTATTTTGGATTTCTTAGCGTCACTCAGCCAACCAGGGAAGACACAGGAATGACCTGGCATGGAAGGTGTGTCTGGGTTAGAGCCCCCTCCAGCCCTCTGCTGCTACATCTGGGACTGATGTTGACCACAATTTATCTCGTCCTGCTTTGTAACAGCTTTCGGAATAAACTAATCAGGAAAAAACCACCAGCCGGCACACACGACGGGCAGATGTGTGCGCTGCCCAAAGGGCTTTCCAGGGGAGAGCGGAGAAGGAAGAGGCGCAAAGAGAGATGTTGGGTTTGAAACGTGCCCAGAGCAAGGAGAGAAGGAAAACCAGACCAGTGACTTTGCAGAATTATCTTGGGTTACGTTAAAAATTGATTTGCATGATTTTATTATGCTTATTTCCCTGCTTGCCCAAAAGCCAACTCAGCACCCAGAAGGTACAGGCAGCCAGGCACAGTCCCCAAGGGACCATCTCCAACAAGAGCAAGAACATGTGTCAAAACCTGGAGTGAAGTTGGGCACCAAACGTGCGAGGAGGACAGAGAACCGAAACGAGGGCTCTGCACGTGCCGCTAATGACACATGTGTGTGAGGAATGGAAACACATACTAAGTGATGGCTGGAAATCCATGGTTTCCGCTCCACAGGTCCTATCCCCAGAGGAGGTCCATGTGACACCCTCGCCAGAAAGCAATCACCTCACAGACAGTGGCGGCGCAGTAAAACACGCTCCCCCCAGCAGCCTGCGAGAAGGTGAGGACGGTCCTGTTTCCCCATCATACACCGTTTCCATGGACCAGTTATCAGAGCCACTGGTTTTTCTTCTGCCCCCAACTTCGTTGACACTGATGGTTTTGGAGCAGCCCAACCAACCAGTGCTGCACGTATAAACCAGTCACCCAGAATAATTAGCAAATACACTAATTACTTCAGTTTGGGTTGCAGTCAGAGCCCTTCAGCCAGGTGATGCAACCAACGACCTACTCAAGGACCGCGATTTGACTTGATATCTCTGGTGCTGAGACGGATTCATTCAAAAGACCCTCCACTAACAGATCCTCCAAGTTCGCTCCTCCTCATGCCACAGAGATGCTACCACCAAGCAACCCCCTCATTTCACAGATGGCCCCTGGCGTGAGATACTCTATTTCCACAGAAAGCTTGTTTTATCTCGTTACCTGCAACATGTTGAGGAGCAGACTCCGGAACTTGGTTCCTTCCACCATGAAGAGGGCCATTTTGTCACAGAGCTTGGCTGCCGTGGAAGCAAAGCTGCGGTCTGTCACCGCTTTCTGGTAGATGGTCTTGACTATCTCCCCCAGCATCTCCTCAGAGTTGGTAGAGTTCTGGGCTTCCTCCATGAAGGTGGTGAGCTTGGAGTCAACGTCGCTACTGTTGTTCCTCATGCTGTTGAGGATTTCAATTAATTTGTCCATTTTGTTCTTTTCAGGATTGGTGGTTTCCACCGTGACTTCGTCCTGGTCCGTGAAAAGGGAAAGACAAGGCGTCTGTTACACAAGGAAAAAACAGACATTATCAGCCCATGTCCTTCCACAAACAGCAAAGGGGGAAGGGGATTGGGGAGACATATAAACAGACAGAGAAAAATCACAGAAAAGCATCTTTTAAAGGAACAATGGTCTCATCTCAACATTGAAAAGCACGAGCGAATGAGCAACCTTCTCTTTTCCCATTTCCCACAGCACTCAACCCCCGAGTTATCTCCCTTTGCTCAGGCAGATGTGCTTCAGGCTCCTGAACCAGGACGCCAAGGTCTGCTCCGCCTCGGCCAAGGCATCTTGAACGGGGTGTCTGCAACACGGTGATAACGGCCATTTTTTTGGCCTTCTCTTTGGAAGCGCACTCGATGTCTGCAAAATGCTACAAAAATATCTACTATAAAATACAAACCTGTAGCAACTTTTCGGACAAGCCCAACGCCAACCCGCAGTTGGGAGTTGTCCAAAACCCACCAGGAGGCCAGTTGCGTTGACAGCACCCACCCAAGAGTGGGTGATGTGCTTCTTGTAAGAGTATAAATTTGCAGGGAGAGGATCAAAATGAATATTCTGAAAGTCTCTGCTATACTCCCATTGCTTTAAAGAACATAAAAATAACCAAATCTCTTCCTCCCCCTCGTGCCGCACACATAAATAGTAAATGCACTCAAAGGTATAAATTCCCAGCATGCACTCCCACATGCATGGAATCGTGTACGCTCAGGTTATTTTTGCTACGTGTTTTGGAAACCTCATCAGAGATACCCCCACGGACGTGTTTTCCAATGGGACAAAGAGCAAGAATCTGAGTTTCACAAGGGGCAAGTAGAGATTATCATCTCCGAATTCCTCCGGAATTTGTGGCTGAATATTGTTTCCAAAAAGGATTTCTCCTCCATCACTTGCGTGCAATAGTTTTGTTGTTGTTGGGTTGTTGGAAGGAAGAGGGAAAGATAAGGGTGAGATAAAAGGAGATCGACTGTTAAGTAACTCACTCCTTCAGCACTCAGAAGTCGAAGCTCTGTTAATTGTGGACACAAATTGTCTTTATTAGGCCTCTACGCAAAGCAGATGAGCTCTGTGGACCAGGAGGCGGTGGGTTGGGATTGGCCGCTGCAGAATGAGTGCCAACATTGCGGCTTATGTGCGCCCCAGCCTTCCCCAAGGGTCTCTGCGAGGGTAGGGGGAGACTTCCTGGTCCTTCTTGGAGAACTCAAGCTGGTAGTAACCTCAGCCATGAAGTCAAGTGAAGAGCCTTGATTTTGTGTCAATAAAAGGCCTCCTGAAGAAGACACTTCAAGAGAAGTGCTGACACTGGGAGATTAAGTTAAGTTGGGTGCCTTCATGGAAAGGTCCCTTGAGCCCAACCCACCCTTTGTTTGGAGAATGGCCAACGGCCAGACTCTTGGAAAAAAGGGAAACTCAACGTCTCCCTTAGAAATAGTACCTTTTCTTTTAGTCTCCTCCTCAGCCTGTCTTTGGAAGACTGAAGCAAATTGATCTTGGGTCTTTCCCCGACGCGCTCATGAATATTGTCTTTCCGTTTGGTCTCTGACTCCTGGATGAACTGCTGAGACTGCTTATCCACAGCCTCTGGGCCCCGGTGCGTCTCGACGGGACTATGCACCGTGCAGGCAGAGGTGTCCTCGATTTTCAGATTCTCAGTCTCTTTGGCGTTTCTGTGCGTTTCTTTGTCGTTGGGAGAATGCTTCTGGTTGTGGTGCCATCGCCGGTTCTGGCTGTAGCCGTGGTGGCCTGTCCTGCCAGAGGAGTGAGGGGCCTGGCCACCTTGGTAGAGTTTCTGGTGGTCCCTGTTGTGTTTGGTGCCACCTTGCTGATGATCTGCGTGCTGCTGAGACTTGTTCCCACCAGGAAGTCTTTGCTGTCGCCTGGAAAGTCAAAGAAGGTCATTAGTTCACCCTTTCCTGCACGGTCCTGTTTGTTCAAAGCATCTGTCCCACCAAACAGGCTCTGTGTGAGTCACTGCCACCAAAGGGGAGCCGATTTCTTGGCACCTAACACAACCTAGTACCAACTCGTGCCCCTAAATCTGTTTCAATAACACCAGGAAGTTGGGCAGGCAAGAAATATCAGGAGATACTTTTTTCTGAAGACCTAAGGAGCTCTGGATACACCCGACCTACAGCATCGCTGGCTCTTCTTGCCTCCCTCTGCTGTACCAACACGGCACAACGCTGCATCTGTCTGCAGGGAAGCATTTTAAGTGTATCAGGAATTTCTAAGTGTAAAACAAAAAGCTAAGAAGTAAATTACCAAGTAAAAGAGGTGCCCACCCCAAATGGTTTCGTTTGGCCTTTCTTTATGCATGTCCTTCAGCGTGGCTACACTGGGAGAGGATGGATGAAGAAGCTGAAGACCATGCTTGGCTCCGGCTGCACGGGGAGCCGGGATCACTACCTCTGGGTAGGAAGCTGTGCGAATACTGCTCCAAACGGACACCATCGAAAATCAGCAACCACAAAGAGGAGAAATTGCCCACAACTGGTTCACTCCAGAGACTTCGATGGCTCAGAAGGGACAAACAAGCCACCGTGGGCTGGCTGTAACCGGCAGCTGAGATGGCAGCTCCCCAGAAACACAATGATCAAATGGAAGAAATGTTTTGGCAGCCTCGGATGTTTCTGATTTCCACACGGGCTGCCGTGTGGCTGTCCCGAGCGGAGAAGGCGGAGCTGAAGTGCCACCACCAAGGATACAATTAAGATGGAGATGGTCCTGGCAGGGCCTGTCTTCACCTGGGACAGCGCAGGGTGATCCCTAAGCACAGCGGCATCTCCCTGCCCGCCCGCCGCCTTTTTAACCTTCAGTATTGGCTCTGAGAGCACGCGGGATGCTTCAGCGCTTGGCTCCTTCCGAGGCTGCTGGGAGCAGCGCTGGAGGCTCACACAGGACTATCTCCCCAGCATCATCCCCCCAAACAACTGGGAGCGCTGCGGTGACCACTCTGCATCCATACTGGTTTTGTAGCCTTAGAAACCCCCGGCTCCGCCTCACCCCTTACCCCAACCCCCTGCCTCTGTTCGGATAAACAGCAGCACACGTCGCGTAGCAATTAGTTTTATTTTCATCATCGCTCCGCTCAGCTACGGGCGAAGGAAGCGGCCATTCACAAACACATTTCAACGGTCAGCGGCTCAACGCTCTCTGACCCTGCCTGCCAAAGCCACCTGCCCATCAAGGCTGTATTCCTTGGCATCCCCAGGAGTTAAAATCCCATTTTCCGAGGCCAACTGGCTCGTAAGCACAAAGAGCGAGGGCTCGTGTTCAGCGAATGTGGGACGAAAAGGCTTGTTCGTGGTGGCCAGTGGAAGGAATTTGTGTTTAGTCTCCGACCACCAGATCCGGTTTTCTGAGATATTCAACGTAGGGACTTTTTTTTTTTCCCTCAAGCTAAATGGCAGGGAATTAAAAAACTAAAAAGGAGATGGGGGAAGCTTTCCTGTTTGCCGGAGCTTACAAGCTTTTTATGAGCACAGATTCTCCACATCAAGTTTTCCTGGCATTTCTTTGTTTCCTCTCAGTAACGCAATCACATAAACCGCTTTGTGAAGAGCAAGCGCTTATTAAAAGGGGCATGTCAAAATAAAAGTTAGTTAAATCCCTTATCTAGCATTAAGCCTTCCCATGCTTAAGAGTTTCGCTGATAGAATTCAGAGTTTGCTTTCTGTGGTTTTGCTCTTCTGTCGCGTCGAACATCTGAGTTTAACTGTTTGCGTGCACTTCTAGTGCACCAAAACTCCTGGATTGAAGTTGCAAATATTGCAGAGAAAAGCTCAAATTTGCACCCAGACACGGAGCAGGGGCACGGCAAACCGCCTGGAAACGGGCTGGGAACCCACCTCTGCTGTAAACTCCTGCAAGAAATGCACGGGGGACACTTTTTACCTGAGGACATAATGTATTATAAATCAAACCGTTTCTGTTTGAGGGCTGTGAAAGAAAAAAGATTTAAGATTAATTAAAAAAAAACCCCAACAAACGGTTAAGCCAATGTGGAATGTGCCGGATTGTTCGGTCTGGGGCTTTTGCAATAGGACAGGGAGAGGACAGGCAGCTCCGTCTCTGTGCAGGACAGCGAGAAGGTGATAGTCCCACGGCGACAGCAAACACGAAGCGGAGCTCTGCAGCCACTGACCACAGGATGGGAAACGCCACAGTTAAAGAAGTTAGGGGATAAAAAAACTGCAAGAAATAAAAGGCAAAGGAGGGAGGATGGCAAAGGAGAAGCAACGTCCGTGACTTGGCAGCTGGACTTGGTCTAGACGATCATCCAGCGTTGTGTGTGCGCTTTTATCTTCCCAACACCCCAGCGAAGAAGAGAAGCCAAGAAGAAATAGGACGCTGCAGCGAAGAAGAGCCAAAGCAGCGAGTGCGGCCCAGATCTCAAAACTTCTTTTGACCACAAAGCCCGCGAGGTTGGGATGACCCATCCTTGCTCTCGGGTGTGACCAAAGTGCTGGAGACACAGAGAGCCCCAAGAAGGGGCAAGATGGGGACCAGGGCACCCCGCCACATGCACCGGCTGTGGGTTGAGGTGATGGAAACAACCTTGTGCTTGCTTGAGGGTAGGAGTGTAGGTGCCAAGATGGGGGCTTGGGGCGACCTGCCATGGGAACCAGACCATATAGGAACCCACCGGCACTTCCCAAGCCAGGCTTTTAGGTTTGTGATGCCGAAGGGAGGAAGAGCTGAAGCTTGAACCGCCGAGCAACATCTCCAGGAAAAGCAAGAATTCACCCCAGAAAAAATTTCCTGGGAAATCCTTCTTCTGCCCCTCTCTGCTCATCCTTTGCTGTGAGGATGTCCAGACAGCACAATGCTCTTTTACCTCTTGACTCCATTAGACATTAAATAACTATTTTCACTTCAAAGGCCAAATCCTGATGCAGCTCAAAACCCTCCCCCCAACTTCTGTGGGGATTTGGCCAAGGGTCAACGCGAAAACTAAAGAGACATTCAGAGTCACAAAGAAGCTGCACAAGAACTGAAAACCCCGGGGAAACAGTCAGGGTTGCCAAGCTGGAAATAGGATGGTAACGCTTCTGCTATTGTTTCTCCACCGATTTTTTTATTTAATTGGCCGAATGAGATACCTTTCAACAGAATTTAGATCTGACAAATGTCTGCTCTGCTGGAGGAGCCTACGCAAACACATCGACGGCTTCAGCTGTCTCAACGACTACCAGCCTACGTGCTCAGAAATACGGGATTCCTGCAAGTTTTTACTACATTGTTTGCTCCCGAGGAAAGGGGCTGGAAGGCGCAAGGCTGGGGAAAATAACTCCAGACGCTTGGACAGCTGTGGTCTAAAACACAGTTGCTCCGTCCCGTCAGCCCTGCTCATATCCACCGCCTGAGCGAGACAAGTCCTCCGAGAGCCCCCACCATTTGTCTGGCATGTGGAGAGCCGGAGGACAACGCGGGGTTACATTCTCCTGGTGGGTGCATGGAGGTTTGGTCTGGCAGTTCTTACAAGTACTAGGAGGAGGGAAGAGGCTACATCTCCAATGTCACTCACTCGTGACATTCACTCCGTGGTGCAGAGCACCGCTATGGCTGAACGGACTGAGATCCTGTCTGCGGGCTCAGGAACTGGCTGCTCTGGACATCCTGGCTCTTGCCTTTGAAGAACTTGCCTGGACAGGCAGGTTTACAGGCTGCAGCGATGGGCCGAGGCCAGTTGTATGAGGTTCAA
>NW_010406175.1:6036-7357 GCF_000710305.1 Buceros rhinoceros silvestris | reverse complement strand
CCTTCTCGTAGACGGGTGTGACATCAGCCAACGGCCAGTCGTTTGGTACCTGCCCCGTCAGCCAGGACTGTTGGTAGATGACGGAAGGTGGCTTGGCCATCACCCCTGTCAGCTCCCTCCGAATTCCTGGGTGGATCCCCTCTGGCCCCACAGACGTCTGCACATCCAACTGGTGCAGCAGTTCACCTGCTGTTCCTCTCGGATGATGGGGCCTGATTCTGCTCCCCGCCTCTGCCTTCTGGTTCCAGAGGCTGAGACTCAGTGAGCTGGTCCGACCGGTACCGACTGAGGCAAAGAGAGCTTCAGCACCTCAGCCTTATCCTCATCCTCGGTCAGACCACATTTCCCCCAGCACCCAGCACAGGATGGAGGTTCTCCTTAGCTCTCCTTTTGCTGTTGATGTCATTATAGAAACGTTTTTATTATCCTTTGCGGCAGTAGCCAGGTTAAGTTCTAGCTGGGCTTTTTGCCTTTAAAATCCTAAAATTTTTAAATTTCTGTTGAAAGCAACCAAGCAAACAAAATTTCATGCAAAATCATATTAATACAGGTTTGTGGTTGCCTGCTAGTGATTATCGTGTGCCTTTTAATGCTGCAAAATAAATAAGAATGGTACAGCAAATACGGAATCCCATGGTGCCGTTCCAGCACCTGCCTGGTTCCTGCTTATCTGCTCATTCGGTCGGCCGTGTTGAAGTGCGTTTGTGTGTTATTCACAGCATCAGGATGGAGAGCTCTTGTGTTTTCCTCTTTCCTGTGCTACAGCGTTGTCTGTAGTGAGTTTTTGTAGCAGGCGATGAATATGGAGTTACTGGGGGGGAGCCCATTCTGCGGGGTCGACTATACCTCGCACGTTAGCAGTAAGATCTCGAGCAATTTGTTTTTTTTTTTCTCTCTAATATAACTGTGCAGTAAAAACCCTCTATCTGCTACTTACATAAAGCTTGATGTTTCACATTGAACCTTGTTTGAGTGACAGTTAACCTTTCTTTTCCTTAGTTGTCTTGTCATTGAACTAGAATAAATGTACAAGCCATACAAACTACATCTGAGAGAAGCTGCTAGTGAAGATGCATATCCCTGCAGAGCGTGCTCCGAGGCTGCCTTTCCTACAAAGAAGTATTTGAGCTTCAGACCATACCTTTGTGCTGTCAGCAAAGTACATACATCTGTGGCAATCCTAAGTTTATTGTGTGCTCCCGACATAGGAGAGTTGCCAAATGAATGTTTTGCTGGAAGCAATCCAAAACGTAAATAGAATTTTAATTCTCCTTTGGAGTTTGTAACCCCAATTACCCTCTGTAGCTCCTTTGAAAGAGTG
>NW_010406175.1:0-5946 GCF_000710305.1 Buceros rhinoceros silvestris | reverse complement strand
AGAGTGTGCAGCTGAACACATAATTATGAAACACTTTCGAATTATGAAACAATTCACATTAACTTCAGCCGAATAGCTAGCTTTAAAGAAAGGAAGAATCAGTATTAGACATCTGAACAGGTTAACTGGTTCTCCTGATGGCATGTCGCGTGAGGCTTGACGCTGCTCAGACCTTACGGAGGTGCTCACTTGACTCTCACATGCCTTCTGTACCTGGAGCTGGACTTTCTGGAGAGTGTTGTCTCCATATGTTCACACGTTCCTCCTACATTACGTGCGTATCTAGGAGCAAAAGCACAAATAAGGACACTAATATTAAGTGAATTTTCCTTATATTGTTTTAAGAGATTTGCTTCCTTTTGTTGGTGAAAACAGTGCAGAGGACATTGGCCTGTACCCAGAGGAAGGTCTGTCAGGTGGTCCGGGTTGTAGAGGGAGAGATGCTAGTATTGAATCTAGCCTACCTTCTCACAAGGCTTCTGTCGTTGAAGAGAAGCTTTGGAACAGGAGGTAAGTTCTGAAATTTTCTCCTATGCAGATGTTGTCCAGATCCTACATGACGAGATGTTTCTGTCCGACTCTTCTGCCAGCTGCACACTATGCTGCTGAGCTTTGCCACTAGCAAACACTGGTTCACCGCCCCCGTAACTTCCTTTTTTCTAGTCTCTGGGTAGATTTTTGGGGTCAAATGGATAAATATACCTCCTCCCTTCTAAAGGAAGCCACAAGCATCCTTTCTGTCATAGAGATCTCATGGAATGCAAACCGGATCGTACAAAATCGGATCTTTACCATTCCCAATTTGTTTTTTGTTCCCAATCTTCAGGTGTTTTCGAAAGTTGTCTTGTTCCACAGTGCAGAGGTACTCCTCAAAAAGTTCTTCTATCTGCAGGAGAAATCTTGGCTTCAAAGGGCACGAGGGGACTGTGAAAATCTCTCACTAGAAGAGAGATAACATGATAAGATTTCCACTTATTGGAAGGCAGCCTTAATTTCAGTGCACATGTGTCACTTCCAGTTGAAGTGTTTTGTTTTTACAGTCTCAGGAGATGTGGTTTCACTGTTTTGCCCATGAGAATGTTCCTTGCAATCTCTGTTGGAATTCTGTCAGAATTCTGGTCTTTTGACATATGATTCAAATAAGTGGGTGCTTCTGTGAAGGGCAATCTTAACGGGTGGTGAGTGTTCATGCCAGTGCTGTGATCCCAGTAGGTACAAAGGGTTCTGCAAAGCTACACTTTCTTCTTAAGCGCTGTGCTGTGGAAGGCTCTGTAAAGCAGAGAACGGTCACTGTGGCAGTTATCTCAAGGATACTGAACAAACTCTTAACGTTTGCCCTTTCCTGACCCTTATCTCAGCATCTTGACTGCAGAAAATTCTAGACTTGTCTGCTGTGAGATGGGCTTCTTCCAAACGCCTGGGCTTAATGAGATTTGTTAAAAAGCTCTGTGCAAGCTGCGAGGGTTCTTAAATAACACCTGCTGGAAGACAAGAAGATGCTGTGCAGATGCTTGACTAAGCAGAGAAGCCAGACTCTCGCAGAAACTGCTGGCCTTCTGCAAAAGGCTGGTTGGAAGCTCCTTGGAGGAGGATTTTCACATGCCTCGTTTCCGGGATCCGTGCCTGGGGGCCCCGTGTCTGAGAGCTGTGCAGGCTGCACACTCCTCCGCCATCCGGTCACTAGCAGCAAAGCCTCTCGGGCTGAAAAACACGAGTGGACGCATAATCGTGTCACACACAGTGTGACATGATGATAAGCCTCTAAGCGTTCCTGTGCTCTTACCACAGCTCTTGTTCAGTCATTGTCTTTATTTTTAGTTTTGACTGTTGTACATTAAAAAAGTCAAGTGTTCAGGTAATCGCAAGCAACTTTTACGTTTGCAAATTGTTTTAAATATTAAGATGAGTTCTGCATGATATTAAAGCATTTATTTCCAGATGCCTAGTTAAACATGTGACCTTTGGTTTTAAAAAGTAATTACCCAAAGCTGATTTACTGTGGGCTTTCTTCTCTTTTCCCTTGTGGATGATTTGTATATACTTTCATGTTTTCATAATGGCTGGAGGGATATTGCTAGCAATGATTTATACGTCTGGTGCACATTGGTATTTTTGGTTCCCCTTCTTAAATAGATGGAGAGGTTTAAGATGAATCTTATAAATCAGTGTGTGGTAAATGAAGTAGGATTTTAAATTAGAGATTGTGGAAAAATGAGCTGAGCCTTCTTTTTCATAATCATAATCATTAAACTTGGCTACGTCAGAACGGTCTTGCATGCATTAGGAAGAAGTAGCTGAAGCGTGTAGAGAAGCGGCTATAAAATGTGTTGTTAAAAGGGGTGGGTAAGGCACCGCGTTTGAAATCCGAAGCATGTTGCTGTAAATCCAAATGTGAGGAGAAGCTTTACTGTAGCTTGCCAGATGCCACCTCCACTTCACTGAGCTGCCAAGGGTTATATTAGTCCTTCAGGTTCAGTAAGTCCGATCCGGTCAGCACGAAACCGCAGCAGTTGTTGCCTGAGGTCTAAAGTAGTGCCTTGGTTTGGGTGTTACCTCTCCCTCGCAGAAAGAGAGCGGTGTGGGTTGTTTCCTCTGTTGTTTGTCTGTTGGCAGGAGTAGTGGAGCTGCTGCTCTGGACAACTGTATGTGAAGGCTGTAAGTCCTTTTGGCAGTGTGATTTTAGGGTGCAGGTCGTCTCAAGTAACGTGAGGGAGACTGAGAGCTGCTTCTTTCCTGGTGGGGTCAGAAAAAGAGCTGTGGAAGCTGAAGGCAGCAGGGAACCTATTCTGTGTCATTTGCCCTTGTGAAGAATGATCATATATAAGTGAAATGCCAGGAGAGAGTTGGATTAGCTTGTGTTCAGGAACAATGTGAGATTCAGGCAGGTTAGAAAAAAATGATTTAGAAAATAAATGAAAACTGGTTTGGTTTTCTTTTTACAGGTTTTTCTTTTTTTTTTTTTTTTTTGGTAGTGTGAGAAAATACAACAGACCCTAATTATTTAGAAAAAAAATGAAAAATGGGTTGGTTTTCTTTTTACAGGTTTTTTTTTTTTTTTTTTTTTTTTGGTAGTGTGAGAAAATACAACAGACCCTAATTCCTCAGTAATCCAACAATTAGACGTACTATTCCACCTCATAAAATATCAAAATCTGATCAGTCAGCTAGTGAAGAAGAAAACATGATGTTTGTGATGGCTTGTGGTTATGGCTCTCATTTGTAGCTTGTACATATATATATATTTCATACCAAGTCCTTTCTGTTAGGAAATAGAAAGTGTTAATGTCATGACTGTGTGAAACGAACTGTTGACTCCGGATCGATATTTGGAATAAAGCTTAGAGTACTATGGATGTAACTTACTGCTGCTGCTGCTCAAGTAATTATCAGTATCACAACAGAAATTCACAGCCAGACATTTTTTCCATTAAACTGAAGTAGAAAAAGCAAAATAACTGTTGTTGTACTTGAAATACTTGTCATCCCGTTTGGAAGAAGGGTTTCCTGATAATGAAGCGAGGTTCAGTCCTGCTGCAATTGTGACCTCTAGTGGAAAAAGTCAGTTTGTTATCGTAATGATTATGCATCAAATCCCCGGTAATTCACTGAGTGTTGCAATATTCGTGATGTCTAATAGCATCTCCAAGACTCATTATGGGTAAAATCCCTTCAAGGCACCGTACTATCCATGTACAGGAATACAGTTTCTTCCCAAGATTGCCTCAGAGAAGTCTCTTCAGGTTTTTATAAAAGCTGGTTTTTATAGGAATATGGTCTCAGTCTTTCAGGAACAGGCCTGGAAAAATACTCAATTGCATAAGCAAAAATTTCTTGGACAAGGTTCCCTTATCAAAAATCCAGTTATCCGTGTTATCCCTTGTTATCCCACAATACGTATTGTGGTGACAGTATTACTTGTGTGCAAATCCACTGAGATGTTTTCAGATATCAGCTCTGAAAGACTTGATAAGAAAAGATTTATCATACCGTTAAACAAGGAGGTGAGGAGGTTTGTAAAATATAACCTAGGAAAACAGTCTGAACACGAAGTACATAATGCAAGTGAGAATTGCATATCTGGATGAACACAAAGCTATTTAAAATGATAAAGAATCAAGGTTTGTAGACAGGAGAGCCTCTTCTGTCAGCAGAGGCGGTGCGTGCGCTGGCAGCCAGGCTGGCGACTCGTTTCCGCTGGCCTGAGCTGCCCCAGGGTGGTTTTCCAAGAGGGACCCCAGGAGTAGTTTCAGTTCGGCTGCTCCAGAGGAGCCTCCTTCAGGGTATGTGTCCTCCTTCCCCCCCAAAAATCTCAAGGCCTTGATTGTCAAAATAAAAAGATACTGAACAAAAGTGGAGAAGTGGGATCTCAGATTTTTATATAAAACAGAAGTGGGAACATAGCCTATTTCACCCCCCTGCAGTCACTCAGAGGAATGTTTTCTACTTGCTGTGATTTTTAAATGATCAGATGATGTCACTGGGTTATTCACTGAATGAATGTTTGTAGATCTGTATTCCCACCTTCTGCAGACCATAAAGCAGACTATTCGATACAGACATCCATTTGCTTACCTAGTTTTGATTTTTGGCTGATAACACACACAAAAAAGGTGTATTTTGTACTTGGGGGGTGGTGGGTGTGTACTTTATTTTGGGGTTTTTTTTCATTTTGTGCATGACAGCTTCTACATGATTAATCACAGCTAAGCTTAGTCACTTGGCAAAAATCCTATCAGCTGGAATATTTATTACATTTTCTTGCTGCCCTGCTTGTGACTGTTCATGATAGCTGGCTTGGGCAGGTCTGAAACATGGAGAGAGATTGTGTCACATCCGTAGCACCTGAACAGTGAGATTGCAAAGCCTCCAAAGAGCCGTCATCTTCCCGAGCTGGGAGTTCGGAAACTGCCTGGAGCTTTCATGATGGACTTTGAAGTATAGCAGGGAAAAGGGAAGCATTCCCTTGAGATCCGCAGCATCTGGTTGCGATGCTACATGGTGATAAGTAATTGAGAGGAGAGATTTGTATGCTGGGACTGATTGAAGTCTTTTTCTTTTTATTTTCAGGGTATGAACATAATCTTCCATGTAGCCTTGGCTCTCTTAAAGGTAGGTCATTGATTAGAAGGGTTTTTAAAAAAATTTTTACTAAACTGTATGGAGTATTTTCTTAGGGTAATGTATTACGTCTAAGGGAACAATAATAGTGGGACTTTGGGAGGATGAAACAGCGGAGAAGTATCCATTTGGATAGAGATGTCTCCAAAATTGTACTTAAACAGTACCTCTGTTTTTATTAAACGTGAATCGTGTTATGAAGTTTTTGAAATGAGTGCAGTGGGTGGAGTTCAATGTCTCATGCGTAATTACTATTAAGAAAACGATTCTGCTTCATTTCACAGCAGATGTATTTTGTGGCTGGGTTCTGTCATATTCAAGACACGTGATTGAGTGTTATTTGTTGTCAAACATATTTGTTACGTCAAGAGATGAATAGAAGTCGTCTATACTATGGGGAACCTGGACACAGAATTTCCTTAAAGACACAAACAAGTAAACCTGTAGGTAAAGCAATGTTCCTTCTGATGCCAGTGAGATAACTCCAAGTTAACTTATACTGACCTTCACAGGTTGGCTGTCGTCCAAATCCAGTCCCTGTACAGGCACTGATTTGAAATGCCGCTTTGGAATTCAAATGACATTCCCATCAAGTAATTTAGGCTAAAGCTCCGGTTAGAGCAGTTCTGACCCAACCATCCCATAACATGGACATAGACTACTGTCATTTGGCTGTTGCTAGTCCTCCTACGTGTTTTCCTTAGCGTTTACCTAGAAAGGGCAAACAGCTGCTTGTTGGGTTATTCAGTAGAGGGGAGTTCTGAGAGATTCAAATTCTGCAGCACAAAGTCCTACAGCAAAATTGCTCCACACCTGGAAAATATATAT
>NW_010406174.1:0-637 GCF_000710305.1 Buceros rhinoceros silvestris | reverse complement strand
TAATCCTGATCTTGTTTCTGGGTTTTTTTGTGTGTGGGTGTGTGGTTTGTGGTTGGTGTGTTTTTTTTTTTTTTTTCTCCTAATAACCTAGTACTAATGACCATAGAGCTGTGGCTTTCATTCTCTTTGTGTAAAATGAGATAATCCTACTTCCTTTTCCACTTTTTATCCATTTTATTTATTGAGATTGAGACATCTTTGGAGCAGTGTTTTGTTTCATATTTGTAACTAATGTAACTGTACCAAACTCAAATATACTCTCAGTACAAGCTACCAGACACCACTAAAATTATGTAAAAAACCAACAGTAATACAGAGTCCACATAGTGGATGAGATTTATACATCTGTATTGTTTTCCCCCTTCCTGTGATTCCCTTAAAGATACCGAGTTACATCTCTAAGTGCCTCAGAGCTCCATCATCTGAAAAAAGAGATTTCTGACTGAGCTGACACTTGTAATGTTTCGATATTTCTTGGAGAAAAAACATAGCAGTCATAGGAAAAGGAAACTCTGCAAGACTGCATTGTGGGTTTATGTTACTGGTACTTACACTGCTGGGTTAATAATAATGGTTTTTCCTGAATGGTGATTGCCCCCCTCTTCCCCTTCCACATTTAAAATGCAAAGTTACACAA
>NW_010406173.1:0-2357 GCF_000710305.1 Buceros rhinoceros silvestris | reverse complement strand
CACCCCCACCCCCCATCCCCCCGGGAAACACACATGTCCATTCTAGAACTATCTGTTCCCAAATTAACCCTGTTTAAATTTAAATACTGGAAAAAATTCTCCCAGAAATGGGGTCTTTATCTTTCTTTTATGCATCAGAAGATATTCCAGTCCTCTGGCCAACAAGTTTACATGTTCTGTATTGATTTTCCTTTGCTGGCCTCTTCCAACAAAGCAGCAAAGCCCAGAGGCAGCTAGCTGAGCTCAAGGGTATTTGCAGCATTTATTGCAAGAGACACCCCCTTCAACAGGAACCCACATGGGAATGTTTAATCTGGCCAGTTAGAACCGGCCAGTTAAACATCAGCTGGAAAAAACACTTGACAATGTCCCGTGGAGAAGCAGCTAAGCACTGACAGGGACTGATGAGCAAATAGATTTTCCCAACCCCGTTTCCTGTGACTTGCTCTTCAGAACTGTTTAGTGGATTGTAATATGAAACTCGTAAATACTTAGTTTTAATTTTTATTTAAACCATCGCAGTGATTTGAAAGACATTTTACAGATAAATTGAGATTCCTCTGAAGAGGTCGCTGTTCATCAAATACAAACTGAAGCTACAGGAGGAGATGAAAACACCTGGGAGGAAAGACTGAATGAATGGCTGTGTGACAGCTGGACACGATGAATAGCTCCTACAACTTGATGAACAGGAGTCCCTCCGACCTGCAGGTAGAATTTAACACGAATTTTAGTGGACCGTCAAGGATGGAAACAGGTCCACAAAGCTCATCAAGGAGAAACCAGTGTGACAAGAAGCCAGCAAGAAATGTTAGGCTGTCTATGTGACAAGGAGCTGGGCAAGTAGTTGGAAACTTCTGTCCTCCTGTCTGTCCTCCTACCACCAACAAGATGAATAGAATTGCAAGAGAATGACTGCTGTGTAAATTAAACCATGGCTTAATTCTTCAAGCCATTCTCCAATTTTAGAGCAATGCAGCTCTAGGTTCTAACTAAATTACTTGTGATCTTCATGGGGCATCTGAGCCCCATGTTCCCCATGAGATCAGAATCAAACTCTCCCTTTTTTCTGAACTGAAAAGCAACAAAACAAAAGCATTGACTATATAACGTGTATTACGAAGTTGTACAATCTGCTGGAGTGATGAGCACAACGACATACTAACTAAAGCACAGGTTGCCATCACTTCCACTGACACGCTGTCAACAATGGGTTCGCATCACACCTGCACAGAAATGTTACTACGCAGAATAATGGTGTAATATCAAAAATAACGGTGTGGTATCTCCTTACTCACCTAGACTGAAACAACGGATTTATTGACAGAGACTAAGCTGGCTTTGGCAGTGCTGCTTTACCCCTGATCAGTGCGGCTACGTACTACGGCTACGTTCAGGAGTCAGAAAGATTTCTGTAACTGCTTTTCAATAACTGAGCTTTTCAGTGAATTCTTAGTTCATAGCAACAGCGTGGTTTTATACTGTGAGCTACAGGAACATTAACACAATTTTAAGGAACAAACAAAATGGCCCCGACATCTATAAACCAGCAATTGGCAGACTCCTGTGTATTGGAAAAATATCCAGGAGGGTGTTACTGTCACTGATCCAGGACTAGGGAAAAAAATACCTACACAGATATTTCTGTAATGTGTGTTCACCTTCCAAAGCAGCTTTTAGGACTCTGGTATTAAAAATGACTAAGTAAAGGATGGAGTTCTACTATTTTTATTTTCATTTTCCCCTCACTCAAAATAGGAAATACATCTTGAGATGTCTATATCTACAAAACTCCTGATTTCTTTTTCTTCTCTGTTTAGGAGGAGTGTTTCTTCAAACAACAACAACAACAACAACAACAAAAAACCAAATGAAGGAACCCATAATTTTTTCATCATTTTTCAAGTCACTGTGATTTGAAATATAAATATAAAAATGAATGTTTAAACAAAATTAGAAGTAAATATAAATAAAATAGGAAAAAACACCAAAACATCATAAATGAGAGACTGCTTCTAGCAATATTTAAAATATTACTTTGCATACAAAGCCTTTGCGCTTATCTATAAGCAAACTGGGCTGGCTACTCTGCAATACCAAATCAAAAGTGAAAGGTAAAACGCAAGTAACACATTTAAAATGAGCATCAAAGGAATGTGACCACAGCAAAGTCACGTGTGTTATAGCTCAAAGAGCAGACAAAGGGTGAAGGGAGGAGCTGTAGTCTGGGGATCAATCGCCTGAATTTTGCAGGAAGTCTGCTGAGATTATCACGATGATCCAAATAGGTTTAACCAGCCTTGCGGTGCACTTGCATGATTATATCCTTTTATTACGGGATCAGAGTTTCTTTTATC
>NW_010406172.1:583-17377 GCF_000710305.1 Buceros rhinoceros silvestris | reverse complement strand
CGAGCTGGAAGGTGGCTTTAGGTCTGTAAGGTCCCGGCTCCTCTTGGCCGGTCAAAGTGCCGCATCCCCGCTATCCCTTCCCCCCAGAAAGGAGAACGACGCAATATCCAAACAAACAAACAAATCTAAGATATTTTTTAAATAGCTACACCGTCACCCTGCAGAATTTCACGTAAAAACGAAACGTTCCTACCTAGTGTGATGTGACACTGCGACCTCTAAAATTGCTGCCATCAGGAGGAGGACGTAAGGTGGTCTCCTGTGCTTTGAGCTGCTTGGTGCAGCGCTCGGCGGGTGATCCCTGGGCTCTGCCATCTCCCCGGGAGCTGGGAAGGGGCAGCCTGGCCCCTGGAATCAGGAGGTCTGCGGGGCGGCTGCGTCCGGTGCCGGCTGACCTGTTGCTTCACAGCAACAACCTCATCAGTATCTAGGAAGCAGCAGAAAAACCATTCGTAAATCAGCTTTTGAAGGACGTTTTAGATAGCTTAGGGTACTGTTTGTCTGAGCAGAGAATTATGCAAAATGAGTCAAACGGAAAATAAAGTTAGCAGTGTTTCCACACACCTAAGGGCCCTGGCCAGCAACAAACCTGAGAATGACTTCCTTGATTCCCAAACAGGTCCACTTTGTGCCTCATCGTTTCCCTTCTCCAGACCAACTTTTCTGGCTCCAAAAATATTTGAAAGTGCTGAGTTTGGGTGAAAAGGGTGGAAGAAAGGGCTCCTGAAATTGGAGAGGTATGGTCCAGATGCATTTGGGCTGGAGAACGTTTTAGGATGGTGTGGGGAACCCACCCAGTACGGCGCAAACCTGCTCTGGGGGCAACCGAAGGACTGGCCGAGCTTCCCCCAGCAGAGGAAGGACATCCAGAACATGTGGTCAGAATATGAAGTATTAGTTAAACGGAACATTTTGTTTAAAACAGGGCAAAAACAGCGGCAGTGCAATAAGGAATATGTAAATTTTTTAATGTGCTTCAAAAAGCTACAACATTGTTCCCTCCTTCCCCCGAAATGTATTTTGATAATTTCCAAGCAGACAGCAAAGAAAAGGAAATTATATCAATCCCTTTGGGGAGAATGTGACATTCTGACTTCTTGAAGCCTGTGAAGAGGTTTATAAACTTAAAAAATGAGCAAGTCGAATTTAATCTTTCCAGACTTGTCAAACTTGTCTCCATTAATTTTTGATGACATAATTAGAACTTACCGCTTTAATGTGCGCTTTTTGAGTTTACTTTTCAAACGATTTTATTTTCGGAGGGCTTTGCGGTGGGAACTGGAGCAGGAAGGAGGGGAGGACTCTGTGTAGGTTCGCTGCTGATTCAGAGGACTCTATTAAGCCAAGAGAGATGAACTCATTTTTTTCCTCCCTTGGGGAATCAAACAAGAAACAGGAAGTCATTGATTCAAAGTTAAGATCATTCACTCCGCAACTGTAAACTGGATGATGTGCCTGTAAATGTTTCCAGAACCCACTGGCTTGTGGGAAAATCCAAATCCAAAATAAATTATTCTAATCTCTAACAACCAACCCACAACAAAAAGAGCTCTTTTCGAACTTTTTATCTGTAATGTTTATACAGTGGAATATTAATTAGCTCGGACATTGAGAAACCGCTTGGCTGGACACATTGTGCGCTGCCAGAAATCCAGCTGCTCCATGTTTTGTCTGTTGAAAGCCAAAACAGTTTTAACTCCACCCTGTAATATTGCACCCTACCAAAAAGCTAGAAGTCACTACGTGATCCGGTTGTGTTTTTGCTACCACAAACGCTGAAGTACCCCACTGTTAACCAGACGCTGGCTGGGCTCATCTTTGACTTACATAGCTGTAGTTAGTCAAAAAGAGGAAACATTATAAAAAAATCCTAAATAGAGAGTCTAGTAGATAATGGCCATAAGGAGAGCGGAGTCCTGGCTGCCCGTCCAGATCGATCTGCAGCTGCAGCGTCAGCTTCTGTTGTCACGTGCCACCTTCCTCCTTTGAATGTGGGGGCTCTGCACAAGCAGAGAGGAGGGAGGATGAGGGATGGGGCAACTGTGAGTGACCTGGTTCCCTGACAGTCCAGGGCTCTGCCAAGCTTAAAAGGGGAGATGCTAAAAGACACCGGTCACCCAGAAGGTTTGCAGTTGGAAAGGTTGTGTGCTGAAAGTTCAGTATTCGGGTGTTGTAGGAGCGGCTCAGGAAACTATTTTAATAGTGTGCTTAAATCCTAAGGACTCCCGAGTGGGGGATTCCTGAATGGGGATGGTCGTAACCTCAGGCTTGACTCATAGTCTGCAGGACCAAGAGCAAGACAGAGTCCAGAACGGAGCAGTGCCCTTCAGACAAGGGATTGTGGTGATCCTCTTTTCCTTCTACCTTAAGATGCAGAATGAAAGGAACAAAAATTAGGATACGTGAAAGGAAAGAAGGTTCTGAGACAGAGTTTTTCACCTGCTTAGCTATGATGAACTTGAGAGTAATTTGAGATATTGAAAATTTAGGAGAGAAGTAGAAAATCCTAAGGTATCAAAGAAAAGTTAAGGACTTTTTGGAATCCTACTCAGGTCTGACCTCTCATGCAATGCTTTGCCTTTTCTCTGCCTGGTGTCAGGAATAGTGGAAAAGATACATCCACAGGTCCTTCCCGTCTAGCTGAAGAGAACTTGGGGAAGGCAGGGAACTGGGGCTGCCTCCTCTGACGGTGGGAGGAAGGGGAGTGCTTGCACCCAGGCATCATGGGGAGGGGGCTCTCAAAGACATCTTTTATTAATAAATCCTGCTAACTGGATCAGGAGCTGCAGTATAGAGATCAATATTATGCATGATTTGCCTGTGCCAGCCTCTTGTGTCACACTGGAAACAGTTGCCTGTCAGTGTCTCGTCCATGACAAAGGTGAAGAACATGCAGCATTACCTTACAGCTGGCAATTTTTTGTTTGCTGTGGTCTTCTAACTGCCTTCCACCCGGTGGTGGGTTTATGGCTGTTTGCTGTTTCAGAGATAAATTGAATATTTAGGGGGAATGTGTTCAGAGCCCGGGAAAGGGGACTTCTTGGGCTAAATGGTTGCTTTCAGCCATCCACTTACTCCTTATTAAGCTGACTACAAATAGCTGGAATACGACAGAGTCCAGTCCTTCTGCTTACACACATGGTTTTCTTGGCTCCTCACACTCAAACCATGATGAGCCAGCTCTCGTTCTGAATCATTTTTCCAGCACTGCTTGTCCAAAAGGGCACTGAGATGAATTTCCTGAAGGCATGAGCAGGTAGAAGCACAGATTGGAACCCAAAACATGCCTGAACCAGGATGTCCTGAGATCTGCAACAGCTAATGGAAAGGGATTGGTTTTCAGGTGGGGATCCATCGGGGACCATTTGCTCTCCTGCCTTTACATTTAGAACCATAGACTCCCCCTTGCATCTCATTAAGGATTTTAAATGTTAAGAGCAATCTGATTAAGCATGAGAATTTTAAAAGACTTTTTAAAGAGTCATCTGCCAAACATTAAACTTACATGGAAACAAACGTGCTACTAACTCACAGGTGGTTACGCCTGTATGAGGCATTTTCTTAGCCAAAGCTCAGTTCTGTCCAAGCCTCTCTATGCAGGAAAGGGTATATATGATATAGACAGCAATCAAAGGCTGCAATGAGCGACGCATCTCTGCTTATCCAGGAAAACACATTACAGCCCCAAAAGAAGCGAAGACGTTACATTACGATAAACCTAAACATGATCAAGACACATGTCAGAAATCTCCCAGTTACGATAAGGGCCTCTGCAGACTAAGGTGCTTTTTTATTAAGTTTTATTTGGTTGTACATGTACAAAATTTGGGGGCATTCTTGAGATTTATGTAAAATAAGTTAATCTGTATATGAAAAAAAAGACAGACATTAAATACAGACTCAGCGTGATGGGGGGATTTTTTCCCTTTCTTTTTCCAGCATAAATATGGCTGAACTTTCAGAGACAGAAGATGCTGTAAACTGGAAGGAAAGATGTTTAACTCTGGAGTCACAGCTAATGAAATTCCGTCTCCAGGCAAGCAAGATCAGAGAACTGTTAGCAGAAAAGGTGGGTCTCATGGTATGAATTTTAATGCCATCTAAATGATTTTATTTGATGATGGGGGCTGATCGTGTCATGATTTGAGATTACAAGTACTGGGATTTTTTCAGGAGATAAAAAAATGCATTTTTATACAAAATGTGTGGCAAACAGGTACGTTTTAATGCTGTGAAAGAATTGCATGTAATGCTGTGAAAGAATTGCCAGCAAGAAATGTTCATTTTCAATAAAGAACATACTGGCAACTCTTCTGCAGGGAATAGTATGTATCCACAATCACTTTCACAACTTCAAAGTTATTATTTTATACATTTTCCTAAGTATGTAAGACCTGATTTAAGATGCAGAAAGCACTGGAGAGAAGATCCAGAAGTATTATTTTCTGCAGCAGTCCTTACTGAATCATATAATTTACCAGACTTGCTTTTCCTACAATAAGACACCTCCAACTACAGCTCTTCATCTGTGTGTAGGGCCCCAGGAAAAGTTTAAAAGCATTATATAATTTAATTTGGAGAATATTGTTTAAATACGTAGTTTGTTTTGCAACAGGGAAACATTTCACTTGGCATGTTCGAGTATGTGTATCCCAACAGTCAGCTGAGCCCGTATTTGAAATATAAAAAGGCCACCATTGTGTTTCACTGGAAATTTTAACAAAACACAGGACAAAACATTTTAGAGACTCACTGGAATTACGTCATCATTAATATTGAATTCAGTGAATCCACATTCAGTGGATCCAGGTTCAGGATGGAAGTCAAGTGGCTAAACACTCACCAAGACTTTCCTAGGGACTTCCAGCAGCCGTAAGTACCATGTTTTGTGCAGCTGCTGCTGATCGTAGTTTTAGCAACCAAAAGTTAAGATGTGAACAGCACTTCACGAAACTACCAGAGGTTAAAAAAAAAAGATTTTTTTTTTTTTGAAGTTTGAATGTTTTCTATTTGACTTTTCACTCTGTTCCTTTACAGTTTGGATTTACAGGCTCTTCACTGCTAGAAACACCCTCTTAAATGAACAGAAATGTATGTGTAATCATCCTATTTCAGAAGTCAGCATCTAAAAAACAAACCAGAGTAAGAGGCATAAAATCGCACGTCTTCAGCATGGTGCCTGAAACAAAGCATTAAAGGAAAATTACTTGTTTTCTTTATCTGTGAGAAACGATGACTCCAAAATAAGTAGATAAAAAAAGAATCGTAAGAACTTGTCATGCTATTGCCCTCTTGTCATAGTTTGCCTTAGCTTTCTCAGAAATTTTAGGAAAAAAACGAAGCTTACAGGAGGTAAAAACGGGAGAAGTATTTTCTGTTGAAGACTAGGGGTCCGTCCAGTAAGTGTTCAGCTGGGATAATTTGATGTATTACTCACCAGAGTAGAGCATTGGCAGACACGATGAACAATCCTTCTCCTCGCTTTGTCACTTTGCCTTTTTAATACGAATCTGGCATTCATAAACGGGAATGCAGCTGGGACACGCATCGGCCAGTACTTGATGGGCACCCTTATACCACTGACAAGAGGAGAATACAGCTGATGTCAGCTTTTATAGGTACTTTCTAGACTTGTTACCTGTTACAGACGGAACAAATGTGCAAAGCACACAAATAATTTTCACTCTGATTAGCACAGGCTTTTCTTTGTGCTTTTGTTTACAATCGCCTCTGTGCTTTGAAATGTACGAATCCAATGAACAGCAGCACCAGACATTTTTGACTTCAACAAAAATCTTCAAAGGTATTGCGGTGTGACAGTTGTCAAACCCACTACACATGTAGTGGTTGTAGGAATCAGAGTGAGAGTGGTACTGTGACAAAACAGCTGGTCCCTACAGGAAGCGAAGGGGAGTGAATTGGTAGCAGTTCTCCAGCCTTCCTCCTCTGCGTGTATTTGAGAGGTCTCTCTTCAAGATAGTGAATCAGGGAAAGGGAGTTTACACCCTACTGCTCTATCTGTGGGACTTAGCAGAAACTGGCCTTGGGTTTTTACCATTATATTTGTCCTGTAACTCAGTCTAAAACCAGATTTTAAATAAGGGTTTGCTCGAATCTGTCCTTTCTCCGTGTTTGTGGCTGTGGCCTATGTGCTTCTGTAGAGTGGAGTCACTGAAATACATTTCTGACACACTAGAAATCAACTACCCTGCAAAGTTACTCTATTCAGTAGTGCCCCTGCAAATAAACGAACGATGAACATGGGAAGTCTTCAATGTGTTTCTGTAACTGATGTGTTCTAATTTAGAAAAAACTCTGTTTACTGGTTTTGTAAGTCTAGCAAGTACGCACCCTGAGGAACCTCAGTGATTGAGGAGCTGGAGAAATTTGCACTGTAAGTGCATTTCAGCAGCGCAGCTGCCAGAGCTTAGATTTTGTAGTGAACCTGGGGAGAACAGGAGCAAAGGAATATACAATGTTTTCAGAAAACCGATGCCTTCACTGTTGTTTATTTGTTTGGGTTTATTACTTGGTTTCATTTTTGCCAAGTAAAGAGGCTATATTTATAAATCTAACATGCGAAGAAAGAGACCTTGTTGGAGTTTTAAGCAGAAGCTGCTGCTGCGAGTGGGAGAGGTCTTTAGAGGAATTTAAGGAATGATGTAGAAAGTATCCCTTGTACGCCAAATTTAGGATGGCTGTGGAACTAAGCTTTAAGTAGAAGCCTTTATTTTAAAGCAGCTTCCTTACACAGGAAGAGTTTACTAAGAAAAACCTTTGTTGAATAAAAGCTTGCCGTCTTCGGCTGGAAGTTTAGCTCCCAGCTAGCATTTCAAGTCATAGGAAAAGCTCATTCTTTTCATAGTAAGTACATTTTTCACCTAAAATACACATGCAACATCAAGGTTAATGTTTTTCCTACCACTAAAAAAATCACTTTAGGGCAAGGGCCACATAGCTGTGTTAAATGTCCACTTAGGCAGCCTCCACCGAATTTCGTTTTCCTCAGACCCTGTAAGGAATGGATATGGCACTACTCCAAATGCTGCATTATGGGCTGTCCAGCAATACTCATCATTCACAGGAATGTCTCCAAGTTCATTTCCTGCGGTGCTGAGGGTCATTTTTTTCTGCTTTGACTGATTTTCAACAAATATGACTGATTAAGAGAGAGGATTATTTTAATACATGTGTTGATTGGTTTGCTTGTAACCTGCCATTGGGCTGTATACATGTATACCATTCCCTGTATACATGCTGAGCTGGCAACCGAGCGGGTACATGGCAAATGCAATAACGTTTATACCTTCTATACAGGTTATGAAGTTTGAATGATAACTGATTTTTATGGCAAATACTATTTTCAGTATATTCCACAGCATAACAGTGTGTTTTGTTATCTGTGGCATGACAACTGCAAGAAGAATGTTTTCAGAGGAGAAGCCCATCACACATTTGACTTGTGCAGCGATCGCCAATGCGAATGTTATTTACAAAACACCATGAGTATTTCCATTTGCATTCAGAGGATTATGAAGGGTAAAGTAAAAAGGGAGCAAAGTACCAGAGTGGCAAAATGATTCAAATAATTATTTTTCAGTATTTCAGTTCCTCTTAGAAAGCTTCTTGACATGGAAAATAATTCAGATGCAATTAGTAAGAGATGAACAGGAGAAAGCCATGAGTATTGAAGAGAAGTTAAAATTTTAAATGGTTACAGTTTTAGGTTTATTTATGCCTTTTTAATACCTACACCTTTTTTCCTATAATTTGATTTTTATCCCTTAAATTTATTCTTAAGTTTCTGTCATGCCTCTCTATAACAGTGGGGGGTTTTGTTTCGTTGTTTTGGTACATCTTAAACTTACGCTCTTTCTAAGGATGCTGAAGATGGGGAGTAAAAAAAAAAAAAGAAAAAAGATCACTCAGGCAGCAATAAATTAGCTGTTGGTGTAGAGGCCAGGCTGGGTACTGGCATGAAGAGCACAGCCCTTGCTGTGAGGCCAGGGGATGAGTATCTTCCCTCGGGGTATGGAGATGAGGGCATCAGTTCTGTTGGTGAAGTTGTGATAGTGGGCACCACCTGCACGGATCCTCAGCCCATCTCATGTTTGTTTAGCATTTCACTGGGAGGAGCTACAAGATGTTACTTCTCCAATTTTTGTGGAGCAAACTCTTTTTGCTCTTAAAGGGTATGTATTTAGTTTTCGTTCCCTCAGAGAGTATTTTCAGGCTTAAAATATCTGTTGTCATGTCTTCAAACTGCATTATGCTGCCTTACATGTATTTCAGGAATCTCTTGCTCCTTCCTAGGTGTTCTATACACTTTAATTGCATGAATAAATTCAGCTTCAGTCAAATTTTCAAGTTTTCAGGCTTTGGCTGTGAGTGGTACCTCTAATCCTTAAGCCATCACCTCTCGGGCAGCGTCATGGAATAAAGGCCTCCTAAGTTTTGTTATTCTTACAACAGACACTGCAAAACAAACTTATATACATTCTAAAAAAAGGGAAGGTCAGGACTTAGTAATTGTTGCAATCACATGCATTTACAGATTGTTCAGCTGTGAAAACTGATGAACAATTTGCTACTCATCAACAGTTTATAAGTACATCACTTTATAAGCATCTGAAGGAGTTTTCTGTTATAATATTAGAGAGTATTAACGATGTTCAGTATTGATACAATCGTGGCACTTCTGCTTGGTTTAGCACAGTGCTTGTGCTGCAGTGGAATGTTTGCTGACCATATATTCAGAAATAACCTCGATTTCTGAATCCTCTACTCATTAAAAAATAATGTCTTAAAAATGATATTAAAGTGAGTCTTGTAAACCAAACTTCTATTTGAGCGTAAAACCAAAAAGACAGATGGAAAGTAACCTTAGAATTCAAAATTGTAAAAACTCAACTCAAAGTTAAAGCCTCAACATGAAGTCATATAAATATGTAATAAAATACATGTGACCAGAGAGGATCAAAGGCGGCTCATCTCGCCGCCCAGCTGTCCAGACTGTTAGTACACGAATGACTCTGATCACTTCCTTAGAAGTGTCCCCACCGGAACCATGTGCACTGTGAAACGTTTGCTGCTCTTGTGTCGGTGGGGTCTCATGATGTAGACTTCGGGGTTTTGTTTAGTATGAGGAAGCACTAGAAGGTCAGCCACAGCTTTTTTTATGTTAGTGAAAACTCATTTTCTCTGTTTTCAGTTTTTGATTGATAGGAAATGATGACTCTGTGTCCTTGTCTGGATGAGATACGAAAAGTACACAAAACTGTTTCGTGTGATTGACATTGTAATTGGGAAGAGAAAAAAAGAGATCCAGAGTGAAAAAGAAACTGAAAGATGCCAGAAATTGAGCACAAAAAGGACAGAATGAAACTGATTATTTGAAAACCAAGCAGTAGCTGGAGAAGGAATAAGTGGTTTTCATTTGCGTTATTTGTATCATACCCTTTGCTATGAACAATCTTGAAGCTGAATACCAAGTAGCCCAATGTTAATTATTTGCTGTTTCATCCCCTTGAGATGAACCGAGGTATTTCCTGAGAACCAGCAAGTCCCTAAATCATGCCAAACACTATGTGCTTTCTAGGGATCTTTCAGACCACAGTTTACTTTTTAAAGAAGTCATAATTGTATTGTTCACCAAAATCAGACTGGAGAGCTCTTAACAAAATGTAAACAAAGTATTTCTGGCCTCTTCTGTTCCATATTGTTGGAAAAGCCTTCAGAATGAGTCGTGTAAAACGCAGGGGTTTTCAAGGCTGGGGGCAAAGGTTGAGCCTGTGATTTATTAGGCATCATTATAAAGTAACGGATGGGGGTCTCTCACCGCCCAGAAGTGACCTGCACTCCTCCGTGTGGTCCTGGTCTCTCCATTCACTTCTGCCGTGGCTTTTCACATTTTCTTTTGTGCAGCAGCTGAGTCCACATTGTCTCTTCCGCCACATACCTCCTCCTTCCACGCAGAGGGTGGAGGAGGCTGCGACAGGCCCCGTAGCACAGTTCCTCCCAAAAGCTGAATTTGTCGACTTCAGGAGAAGTGGCAGCCAAACTGTATAATGTGCCAAGTACCCTTTACTGTCGCCAGTTTTGGAAGGATATGAAGGAGCTTAGCACCTTCTCAGTCTGAGAACCGGCATGAGGAAAGCTTCAGGGCTGCTGTCAGAGGGGAAAAAACAGCAGGTCATACAGCACCCGCACAATTACACCACCAAGAAAAGGTGTATTTTTCTGTAGACAAATCTTAACCATGTTTTAATACAGTTGTAACGAGGAATTGTCTTCCCAGTCTGACACACTGTTTGTCTTTTATTATTTTCACACTCCTGCCTACATCCTGTCTTCTCCTTTTTCGAAATAGACCTTGAAGATATGTTCCAGTGTGGTATTTCTGGCATGGCCATTTTTTTACGATATGCTTTTATACATCTACAGATGCAGCAGCTTGAGAAACAAGTTATAGATGCTGAGCGCCAAGCAGAGAGAGCTTTTCAGCAGGTACATACATAAATTGAAAAATGTCTCCACCAGCTATGTGTATGTTACGGTAATGAAATGCAGAAAATTGCTGGTTTTCATCAGTGTTGCTCAAAAGGGAAGAGACAGTTTCTTTTTTACATTATTGATTTGTCTCAGCAGAGATGTTGTACCTCCCTTCTCTGCTCGCTGTCCGGTTCAGTTCAATGAAGGCAAAGCTAAGAGCAGAAATCAAAAATAGATACATGGTAATGAGCTTCTTCATGAGACTTTGATATAAGATGCACATAGAAACGAAAAGGAGAGGAAATAGGGACCTGTTCTAGAAGATCTGTAAGAAGATAAAGCAAGGGCATCCAGTACAGTCTCTAAACGGGGTTAACCTGTGCTGTTTGTACTTCTTGTAGAACTTAGGACATCTGAAGAAAGAGATCATGGCTAAGTATTTAACTAAAGTTGCCCTGTGATTCCGAACTGCAGATGCAGTTACTGCAGATGTTTTATGAACATATCTCTGGTATTCCCCAAAAAATCCTTCATATCTCACTGTGAGACAGATAGAAAGCGAAAACTGTAAGAATAAAAATGTTCATGTACTAATTTGGTGTTAGAGAACATTCCTGACTATGAGCAAGTACTTTTTAGCGAGCTTTTAGAATGCTTCTGGTAATTTGTTGGGGTTTTTTACTCTGTGCAATTGTTTCTTTATTACAGCATTGTTTATTAAGCCTAATAGCTTAACATTAACAGAACAGCAGCTCCCTGTACATAAATTGCATTCTTCCCATATTGGCATTTCTAACAGCTCGTGTGTTACACACCTCGAAGCCCCTCACTGACACTAACAAAATCCTCTACGAGGTCTGTCAGTGTTTTGCCAGTTCTGTTGGTATTGGGTGCACAGGGAGACATAACCAAGTGGGGAATTTCTTCTCCAATAGGCTTCAGAACTTTGCAAGATGATCTTGAATCTTAAGTGTGGGAGCAATTTTAACAGTCCATTTGGAAATCAAATTATTATCTTTACCTTAGAGTATTATGTTTCTTAAAGTCTTATGTTTGACCTTCCAAACAGGTGCAGGTCATGGAAGAAAAATTAAAAGCAGCAAATGTTCAAACGAGCGAATCAGAAACCAGATTGTATAAGAGATGTCAAGATCTGGAGATTCTGATACAAGATAAAAATGACATAATACAAAAATTGGAGCAACAGCTTGAAGAACAGGTTAGAGATAATGGTGTACATCGGTTCCTTCCTTAATTATACAAAAGGAAAATAAAAATTAAGATCGGTAGAGGTCAGAAAAGTTTAGCATGATTTCTGTTGTTTGATTAAAGAGGTTCCCGTTAGAAATGTATCATTTGAATAAGGTTTATTCACTTACAAATTATACTCTGGCTTTTGAAAGAACATCTGACTTTAAGAGGGGAAAGATGTTCTTCCTCTTCACTGTCTCTTCTGAATAACTTTCTTTTTCCCTGGAGGAAAGAGGAACAGCAGCCTCTGTGAAGGGCCTAGTCACCATTTTTTTTAAAATCACCATGAATTGCACAGGAGACTGAATTAGTTCAAGCAATCTTAGGATCAGTGTCTGAAGATACTACTTAGGCAGACTATAATACTCAGTGAAAAATATGCTTATGTCATTTTTGTTCCAGAAGCAAATAAGACTGCAAGAAGCAAAAATCATAGAAGAAAAAGCAGCTAAAATAAAAGAATGGGTGACAGTCAAGCTTCGTGAGGTATAACTCTTGCTATGGTACTTAGACAGCAAATATAATGGTGTGACTGGATATCCTTAGGCTTTTGGGTGTACAAAAAAATGCTTCCCAGTTTAATTGTTCTATTTAGTTACTCATTTGAAAGAGGAAAAATGCAAACGAGCACAGAGGGTAGAGTATCCATGTCACTTAAATCCTGATGTCTCATTTTTTCAGCTAGTGTGTATGGGTCCTCTTCGTGGAGAAGGGGCCCGGAACAGCTCTCTGGAAGCTCGCTCCTATCTCCACTCACTGAGAGATCAGCTGGCAAACTGAGCTTGCTCAAGCAGATGCCTAAAGTGTGAATAATCCCCAGAACGCCGCCCAAGTCTGCTGTACCCTGGCAGAAAAAAGGACTTGATAATTTTTTAGTTTCCAATGTCCACAGTACTCTTAGTCATGAACACTTTCAGGGACTCTGGCTCTCCTCTCAAAAGAGACCAGTTTGCTCTGGTGCTTCGCTGCTGAGGTGGGATAACCGAGTCTTTGTCCTGCCGAAGGCTGCCAGTTGTGGTGTGCAGCTATGCTTTCTCCTCATTGTGTGTACAGAATTTAAGGTTGCCCATAGAAGTTAAAATCCTGTTCTGCTGTGGTTAGCTGAAAATTACACTCACTTCAGTTGAAAAACAATTACATTACTATTTTAAAACTATTTTTAACCAAGAAGTAACATTTACTATGAGACCGTGAGGGTTTTTCTTTAAATCATTTACTAAAAATGCAATTAAGTTTAGCTAGAATGATCTCGGAAAAGTTTGGACAGAATCAAATATGATTCACACTATTTCCTTAGTTTGCAAAGTGGAGAATCGGAAGCTCCACAGAGGTGGTTCTGTGTCACCCAGTGGGGAGTGGAATTGGCGGCTCCTCTCTGTGGGATACGGGATACTCAGATTCACATCATCTCTTTGCCTAATTCGGAGCAGGAGTTTGAACCAACATCTTTTACCCCCTGGCAGTGCACTACAGCAGTGCGCTGTTGGGCTTTTTTGTTCCTGGAGAAGGTCTTCTGCTCTGTATAAAGTTTTTCGGTATTTTTTTTTTATTTTTTTAATCTTTGCTGTGGGATGGCAGGAGTAATTAGCACTCTCATTCCCTCTAATTCCTCTGCTTGCTCTTGGGTTTGCCAGGTGGCACCAAGGTTTGCAATTCTAGCCCTCTGCCTTTACTAAAAATCCCAAGGCAGGTTTCTTTTTTCTGTAATTATTAAGGCTTTTTAAAGCAGTCTTGGGTTTGCTTGGTTGGGGGAAGGATTTTAACAGAAACTGAGCAACTGGTTATTGCAGGAAATGTCCTTGTTCGGAATAAACAAATGCCTAAAGTGGCTTGAAGAGAAGTAGCAGGGAGGAGTTTACCGTTTCCATAGCTTTACCCTCAGACAGGCAGAAATTCAGAGAAAATCTAAATGATGTAATGACTTCAAAAATTGTTTCACTGATGGATAAGATGACATTTATATGTTTTTAGTTAGAGGTGGAAAATCAGAACCTTCGCTTGATGAACCAAAAGCAAACCAAAGAGATGAAAACAGTACAGTCTAAACTGCAAGGTAAAGGTACAAATCTTTTTAAAACTTCTCTAGATATGGCATACTTCTCTCTATTCCCTCTGAATTTGTGCATCCACATAACTGAAATATTCCAAGCAGTCACAAAGATTTCAGTTAGTATGAATTGACAGCAGAGTGACTGTACATTAAGGTGTCAGGCAAGCAATAATTTAATTTTTATTAAAAAGACGCACAAACCACACCTAGTTTTTTGTTGGGTGAGCGGTTATCTCTTATTTAAGAGGTTCTGCAAGTAGTAAGGTCTGACTGGATTTATGTCAGATCTTTGCTCTCACTCTGTACAGCATAGGTGGTCCTGGCACTGTTAAGGAATAGATGAATGTCAGTTTGCATCTGCTTTTTCAAGCAAGTCCTCAGCTGGGAGTCAGAATTCTCATCAGATTTTTTTTCATTTGACTACAGTGATCCAAAACCTTAATTGCTGTGAAATTGTTAAAAGAGATTTTATTTTTTCTTTCTATACTAAAAAAAAAAATCAACATTTAAGAACTAGAAATGTAGCTCGGGGTTTCTTTTGATACGGTATATATCAAAAGATATGATTTCTTTTGATATCAGGTAGATCTTTATTTCTGTAACAAATATCTTATTATCTTTTTCCTAAAGTCTAGTTATCTTTAAAAAAACCCCATCAGCTTTATGCTGCAGAGTGAAAAGACCAGTGCCATAGCTTGCTGTATCCCATTAACACCAGATTGCTGAATTACTGTTCTTCAGAAGCGACGGGCAAGAAGTCTGTGACTTCAGCACAGAAATCTAGCGAGTGTCAGCGACTAAGCGGTTTGACTTTTGGGTGCTTTTCGAATAGAGCCAAAAGCCCTCAGCTGTCTCCTAAGATTGAAGAAATAAGCAAGGCTTCACCCAAAGAGTCAGACTACGCGGAAGGCAAACCCTTGCGAGGTACTTAGCCCCTGAAACTGCCATTTTATTCTGACCTCTGTAGAACAATAAAATCGAGAACTCTGTCGGTGTACCCAGACCAGCTGTTCTCACCGTGCAGAGCAGCGTTCTCTGCTAGTTAAATAGAAATGTGTATTTGTGTTACACAAAGTCCATTATAAAGGTGGGGGTGTGTTATTATCTCCATTTTTATAGAGGAGGGAATTGAGGTAAAAATCTTTTTTTCAAGGGAAACGATAAGAAGAAAAACTTTACACGTTCCTAGATGGAAACAGATCAACTTTTGGGGCTTTGTTACTTTAACGGGGACTAAGTTAAAAGCCAATCTGCTTTAAATTCATACAGCTATTTAACGTTAACTTCCCCAGCCATCTGTCTAGAAAAGCCCTGGTTCTTGCATCTGTTTTGACTCAGGGGGAGCACACAGGCCTCACTGGCACGCTGCAAGCTGTAGCTCTCTCTTGCAAAACCAGGTAAAAGTGAACAGCAGAAGCAAAGCTGGTTTTAATAGAGCATCTCTCCCTCAGCATTTTTCATGAGCCTCTCCTGAATATCTTAAGCATTCACTACTGGGAGTACAGTAATAGCTTGCAGAAGAAATTTCTGTGTTTAAACACTGTAGGAATGCTCAGCATACTTGATTGGTTAATATAAACCCTTTCTTTTTATTAAACTTTCATTTTCCTTAGATTTACTAAAGCAGCTAAATGTGTATGCCCTCCCAAGTCTTTGGGTCTTGGGGGATTTTATTCTGCTTGTTTGGCTGGTTTTATGATTCACTTTAAAATATGGCTCCACTCTGCGTATCTTTAGATTTATTGCCATTTTTAGTTAGGCTGGAAATTTGAGCAAAGTCAGTTACATTTTTTTGGCAAGTATCATGGCAATTTCAGGTGCATAAAAAAATTTATAGTATTTTTCTTAAGGATTATTGTTTACAATACTTAAAAACTTAAATGTGCTCATGCATTTGAAATCATTACGTACTTAATGACAAAATCCTTTAGCAGTCAAGGTTGCTAAAGTAATTCCCTCCTGTTCATGATATTTCTCCTGTAGAGAAGGATATCCTGGAAACTACCTTTGCTGGTCCTGCGTACGAGGCCAGTAAAGGTCAGAAGTCATTGCAGCAAAGTTCCTCTGGATCAGAGAAGGACAAAACTGTGAGAACAAGCTGTTCATCCAAAGATGTTGACAGCGACATGTCAAAGAACTCCTGCACCACCGGCAGTGACTGGAGCTCAGACGATGATGGAGGAGACAATAAGGGGCTGAAATCCAGGTGTGCATCGACACTTTCAAGCCAGACATCTGAAGAGAATGCAAGGTACAGTAGAGTGGGAAGCGAAATGTACTTGACAGCATCTGACGACAGTAGTTCTCTGTTTGAAGAAGAGAGTTTTGGAGTTCAGAGGATGCAGCATAAGAAGTTGTACTGCTGGCAGCAAGGGTCCCAAAGAAAAGGCCAGAACAATGCCGGTGGAAAGTGCAACTCTGACTTCACAAGTAAAAAGAAAGACCAAGATAGTTCTTCAGATGAACTGAATAAGAAATTTCAGTCTCAGAGGCTAGATTATTCGTCCTCATCCAGTGAGGCAAATACCCCAAGTCCAATTTTAACCCCTGCTCTAACACCCAAACACCCCATTTTAGCAACTTCTGCAGGTTCCCAATGCACAACACCATCAGATTCTCCCTCAAATTTGCCACGGCCAAAGTTACGGACTCCTAATGTATTTAGCATAAACTCAGCACTGGCAAAGAAACATCTAAGCCAGCCCCAGCTGAGTTCCGACAGAATGTTCGGTAGGAATAGGAATGCCATAAGCATGATACGTCCGTGGAGACCTCAGGAAACAGACATCGATCTGGTGGATGGGGAAGATAGTGATATTTTAGAGAAAATGGAGATTGGCTGTGCTGAAGGAGTGTTCACTTGTGACTACATTGAAGCACAAAATGCTGAGGACCAGGAGCCCTGTGATACGACAAAAAAGGGTGCTAGCAACAAGCCTCCCACCCCTCCGTTACATCGATTTCCTTCCTGGGTAAGAGTTACTATAGATATTTTTCCTGCT
>NW_010406172.1:0-484 GCF_000710305.1 Buceros rhinoceros silvestris | reverse complement strand
TGAAACAAGGTCATTTTCATGCCTCTCTTCTACGGATTTTGTTGCCTCTACCTTCCTTATTCTTTCTTTGGTGACAAAACAGGGCATTTTGACTTGAAGCACAGCACTTCTGCCATTGAAAAACACAGTCCCTATTTTTGTAGATAAGACCAATTTTTTTCATGTCCCATCAAAGTTACAGGACTGTGTTTATTGATTTATCAACCAACAGAGCCTAAGAGTGCTGGTGTCAGTGCCTTTGCTATAACCATTGTACCACCCACAATCTAGACAAAAAATCGACAGAAGACAACCACAGAAGATACCGATCACATTTCCAAGTAAAATTTTAAAGCCATCAATCAGAGAGTTAAAATAGATATTAATACGTCTTACACAAAATCCAGAATTAACTGTCAAGACTCACTGATTCTGCAGCTCCACAGTCAGAGATTTATTAATGAAAAAATAGGCACTAAAAAATACATAATAATGTATATAAAGT
>NW_010406171.1:0-2053 GCF_000710305.1 Buceros rhinoceros silvestris | reverse complement strand
CCCAGCGGGGGCCAGGCCCGCGCTGCAGCCCTCGCTCTTGGCTCCCTGGCCACCAGCTTCGCCGCGGCCGCCGAGCACAAACATTCAGGAATACCCTGGGCATTTGTGAACAGGCCCTGCGAAAAATCCTGATGCCATTTGCAAGGGCTTTTGAAGGTCCTGCCCCTTCCCCACCCACGGAGAGTGGGCCACGACCCGCGTCCTTCGCGGGCGGTGCCATCCCCAAAGTGCTCACTGGCCACAAAGAGCCTGGCAGCAGCGACAGCCCCGGCCCCATTCCCTTCCCTGGCGGCAGGAAGCACCGAGCCAAGAGCCGAAGAGCCTTGCCGGGGTGGGCCAGGGGTCCCCAGACCCTTCCACCTCCTGCCCAGCATCGCGCCTGGCCCCGTGCAGCCTTGTTGGCACAACCCAGTTCCCAGCCTGAGACTGAAGAAAACAGAACCAAACCAAGGCGGGGAGGGGAGGAGGGTGGGGGGGAAGGCAGGACAAAGAGAAGAGACAAAGTTTTAAGTAAGTATAAATAAAAAAATGAAGCAATAGAAACTGGAGGGCGAATGTGACGACGGACTGCCCTGTGCCAGCCAGCCTGGCACTGGGACACGTGCTGGAGCAGCAAAGCTTGAACGTGCACAAGGGCTTGGGCGTATTTTGGGAGAGCCCTGGCTGTGCTCGCCCCCGTGGTTCCCCGTGCAGCTCTACCTCCTGTGCCTACGTCCTGCTGAGTTTGTTGTGACTTCAACCAGCCCAGACAGCACAAAGCAAGGAAGGACGCGCTGGGGTCACTCACTGCCAGAGAAATGTTCATAAACCTGACAAGCAAATGGCCCAATCATGGTATTTCTCCTCTAACGTGAATAAGCTGTATGAGAAACATGAGCAAAGACCACGGGACTGAGCCGAGGGACCACCTTATGAAGATGAAATATTTCTTCTGATTTGGTTTTTATATTCCAAAGCCTTGCATTAGCCAGTCTCCTAAAGAGCAGCAACGCCATATTTCCTTTTACTGAGCCTCAGTCAGCTGGTTTTAGGTGCCAAGCCAAACCCCTGCCCCCACCACCCCCCCCAAAAAAATTATTGTGCTGCTATCTCAAGCTCCTAACAATTTATTACTCAAAACCTGAAAATTTTAACTGTGCCAAGCATTCTTTATCAAGGAGGTACCTGGATAGGAACACTAATTTCTGAGTGTTTCTGCAAAGAATAAACTACTGGTTAATGGTAGGAACATTACAAGATGGATATACTCTGGCTCTATAAATTTGAATTCTGAGCTGATTTAACCCCATATACACAGGAACGTAAGAACAGCCATACTGGAGCACATCTAACTCATACCCAGCCTACAGCAGTCTCTTGGCTGGCACACAGGGAGAGCTAGAAGAAAAAAAAGGCAAAAGTGTGGAATAATCTCAATACTGGGAGCATTCTCCCAGTCTCCAACTATTTGCAGCTCCACTGATTCCCAACCCCGCTCTGGTTTGCTCAGCAACCCTTAGAGGGTCTCTCTTATGAGTCTTTCTCCAGTCTTGGCTGGAGCCCGTGTAAATGTCTTTACACCCAAAATGTCCCTGTTCCAGAGGTTCTTTTGCTCATCCAGTGGAGAATTTGGGGTTTTAGAAAGCGCCTCCACAGGCGTCACCTGTGAGCCCTTGTTCTCCTGTTAGAGACAGGCAAGAATCAATCCCAGTCCCCTACTCACAATTTTCTAAACTTAAAAGTAAGTAGCAAGACATTGTGCTTTTAAGAGGTGGGGGACAAATGAAGAAAAAGGCAATTAGGAGGTAATAGCCCTGCTGGCTGAGCTATTGAAACACTTTGATTTCCACATTAAACCCGCAAAACTCTGATGTTTCCAAGTTCACTGGGATGTGTGTCCAAATTGACCTTTTATTGCATATGGTCAAGTGCTGTGAAAAATCCCACCGCTTAGCATCTCTCTGTTATCTCAGCCACAGGCAGGGAAATTCCCTCCTTCAAAGAGAACCATAAAAAGAGATAACAGAGACAGCGACTTCTGTGCCATCAGCATTTCAAACTCCACATCCCCTCA
>NW_010406170.1:1532-3594 GCF_000710305.1 Buceros rhinoceros silvestris | reverse complement strand
AGAGAAAGCGTCCCTCAGCTCCGCGGGACACAAGGGCTTTCCCCACCATCACAGGTGCCGAAGCCACGGCAGGTCCTTGGGCAGGGGCTAAGGAGAAGGAGCAAGGGGAGCAGCTCCCGGAGAAACAAACCGGCCTAAGGGGTGAATCCCCACCGTGCGGGCTGGGACACGCTGCCATGCTCAGGGCCAAGGCAACGGCACAGATCTCCAGCCACCCACCGCACCTTCCTCCAGCCCACGGCTCTGCTCACCAGCGCTTCCGAGGAGGTGTGTCCGCTTCCCCCAGCTCCCAGGAGGGACACAACTGAACAGCCCCTTCAGTGGAAGGGCCAGCAGCAAGACAAACAGACCCATAAGCCATTACGGGTCAAAAATACCACTTAGTGTTTCAGGGAGCCCTTCGTCTTTAAAGCACACAGCAAGCACCAACACACAGACCAGCGCGGAAACGTCCCCCAAACCAGTGCAGGAACACTGTCAGCGATATGCTGAGTTAGGTCCCTCCATCCCTCCATCTATTTAGAAGAAAATCAAGTTACAAAATTGTTCAATAAATGAAAGCAAATCTGGATGTCAAAGCATTCAGGGAATTATTAAATAATGATTTTTGTGCATCTATTACAGAGCTCTGAACGGAGACTCGCCTTGCACAGGGCTGGGACAGGGCTCTGAGCAACCCAGGACGTCCCAATCCACACAGAGGGGTGGCACCAGATGACCTTTACAGGTCCCTTCCCATCCAAACCCTTCCGTGATTCACGGGGAAGCGTGAGCTGTGCCAGACGGACGCAGCCTCGGCTTCACGTGCACGCTGAGCGCTAGTCACGGCATTTCACTTCACCCAGAGCTATCTGCCGAGAAACCGCCTAAAAAGGCAAGGGCTGGCCTAGATCTCAGATCAGCGCAGAACATCAGCACGGAGCGGTCTGTACCTGGCGTGCCTCGACATCAACATCCTTCGTCTTTGCAGCTTCAGCCTCCAGTGAGGCAGAACCAGCCGAGAGAGAAACCAACCACCCCCCAATGCTGAGGATGAGGATCCTCAGCGTGACAAGGGCAGGAGCACCCCCGGCCCCGGGGGTATCGGGGCATCGGCCGATCGCACTTTTATATTTACTTCATTACATTGAGCTTTTGCTTTGGGGTTTTTTGGCCCTGCAACTCAGCTCTGCTTTAAAACCGAGAAAGGAATGTTTGGGAGTAAGAGACTGATGGTGGCTTCATGTATTTTTGCTCCTTTATGACGTACGTTTTCTGCAGAGGGGTACAGAAACCAGTCACAGTTCTCAGCGACTTGAGAATAAAAAGTTATCAAAGTGGCAAATGAATTTGTCATCTGGCCTGATCCCTTGGCCATGAACCCAAAGAGATCGAGGGTGAATTGCCAGAGCTCGGTGTGCGATCACAAGGCAACTAGAAACATGATTCTCCTACCTACTGAGTGCCGTGTCCACGACGGCTTCTTAAATTGACGCTTTTCTATCACTTGGAAGACGATTCTGGAAACGCAGTGTGAAAGAACAGGCTATATTAGGGCAATCTCTGGACCCTCTGCCATTCCAGACCGTCTCTGGGTTCCCCTTTCCAGAACCAGTTAACGGGGAGGCAGGATTCGCGCTCCTCTGAGCTCTAAGCAATTGCTGGAATCTACTGCGTGACCAGCAGGAGCCTCCTGGTCTCCATCCCAGGATCACCCATGGCCATTTTCTCTCCCTGCGAGATGTGTTCTCTCATTTAAATCTCTCCTCTCCCTCATGTTCACCATCAGATAATCACTCACATCCTCTCTCTGCTTTTATTTTGAGGGTGCAAACCGAAGCCGGGGTTTGCCAGCCTGTGAAAACCGCCGCCGTGTTCCCCGCGGCCCTGCTCTGCCTTGCCCCTGTGCCGGATCACCCACCTCAGAGACAAAACCTGTCTTCTGCGCCCCACGGAACAATCTCTCCAGAGCCTCCCGTGGGTCATCCACACAGTCTCGAACTCCTTGAGATCTCTCTCTGTAGTTCCTAAGGTAAAATATTCGCCTTTTTGTTATCTGCTCACCACGACAGATTGTTTCCTC
>NW_010406170.1:0-1457 GCF_000710305.1 Buceros rhinoceros silvestris | reverse complement strand
GACAGATTGTTCCCCCCTCCATCACTCCCTGCTGACAGAGCTTCCAGCCAGTAGCGCAAATACCCGGGAACTCACTGAGACGTGACTTCACAGTCCGTCCTGTCAGCCCCGCCACTACCCTGTTCTTAAAGACAACCGGCTTTCCCCCCCCTCCCCGAGTTTACAAACCTGTAATGACATCGGAACTTAGAGATGTCACAGACTGGGGAGGGAGAACTCTCCTGACCAGAGCCCACGTTTATACAGGTTCAAACCGCAGCCAAAGACACTGTTGAACAGTCGTTACCGATGGGAGCTGACAGGCCGTGGGACAGTCACACCACCATGGGCCACAACCACCCCTCGGCACAGAGGATGTTCACGCTGCACCCTGGTGAGTTCGGAGCAGACACGTTAAAAACTGAATCATTTTTGCCTGGTCGGCATGAGCGCGAACTGTTCACTGTGAGTAAAACCGAGAGCGCTGGGCGCCCGGGGCCGCCGGGTCGGTGGAGGTGGTCCTGGCTACCAGCCGCTCCGCAGCTCAAGGAAATTAAAAATGAAACCCCCGATGGGGTTCTTGTACCTTAACCAACCACTGGAGAGCGAGTCGCGAGGTCTGAGGAAGATGAAGGTGAGGCTGCTCCCCTGCTGAGAGGGAGAAGTGAGATAACGAGGCCCCGCACACATTTAGTGGAGTGATGAGCTTTGCGAGACGTGAAATGAGAGGGACACAACTTCAGAACACTGCAGGCCTGAGTAAAAGGATTTTCCATCAATAATTTGAAACTTTCTTTTTCGCACTTTTTTCTTGATGCTTTATTAAAGCAACCCCGTAACTTGAGGGCTTTTTTTATGTGGAAGCATTGAATTAGAACTTTCACAGCTACCCACAAGAATAACTCGTTCCTGTGTTGGCTGGTGCCCCGTTTGTCAGGCAAATACTCTGACGTCGGGTTGGAGACTGGCCTGCTCCGGGGCTGCATGCTAAGAACGATTTAGCCCATTACCAGAGACCTCGGGTGTCTCCCGATGTGCGGTCAAAGGGAAGCGCTGACCGGCCCCTGCTCAGCTGTTTCTCCAGTATCTGTACAACACTCGCTCTAGAAACAAAATATTTCTACTTTAAAAAGTGGCAAGCGAGTCTTCAAACCACACAACAGACTTAACCCCTCAAGAACTGCAGTAACAACGCAGCGTTTAGTTTTCAAGGCAGCAGAATCCGCCTAGCTCTGATTTTCAGTCTTTCTCACAGTGAGAGGCAGGGATGATTTTTTGCTTTTAAGCTGAAAATACGTCTCCCAGAATGACTCGCTCCAGAAACCAGCAGCTGAAGAACAGCCTGACCTGCAGAGCTTGCAGCTACCTCCGGACCGGGGAGGGCTGGAGGGGCTGGAGCCACCGGCACCGGGGCTGTGGGGCAGGGTCAGAGCACGGGATCGGCAGACCTGGAGAACAGGAGGCTCCGGGGAGACCTT
>NW_010406169.1:0-3701 GCF_000710305.1 Buceros rhinoceros silvestris | reverse complement strand
ATAAAATTAGTATTTATATATGAATTATTAGTGGGGGTCTCCTTTCATAGGACTCCTTCTTATATTATAAAGCAGAAAATCCTCTCACCTATTGCTCCATAAGCCATTGTTTTTTGGTCGGCGTCTGATCGGCATGACTGCAGAAACAAGGACACAGCAGGATTCTGAAGCAAAGAGAGCACCAAAGATATGAATTTATCTTTCCTCTCTCTTCCTGCTTTTATTTATGGCAGTGTCATCTCTTTTACCTATGAGGTGTGAATACAGATGAAGATATCACTAAGTGCAACTTTATGATGCAGTCACCGGAGGGTCAGACCAAAATGATGCTGGAATGGTCATTTCTGTTCTTAAAAGTTTCCAAACTATACATCTTTGAGGAGGTGACTTAAAGGGCAGCAGATTTTCATGTGTATGCAGATGCCATTAAAAATGCACTGAAGAAACCAAAAGCAATCCTTTCTCTTCTAGCAATAATATCCAAATAATAAAAAAACCTGCCAGTCCACTGGGTGTCACATGTAGGTACATTTTAAAGAGTCTGGGAAGCCCCTGTCACCATAATGCCTAAAACCTTAACAGCTCACTTACAGTTCTTGATTTCTAGGAAACTGCAGCTGTCATGAGGAAGACTGACCTGCTGCACGCTGGCTTTCATGTGGAGCTCAAGACAGCCAGAACCAGTGCTCCAAGGACCCAGTGCTGTGCTGGTGCCCACATCCAGCAGCGCAGCTGCTGCTACTTCCACGTTTCCACATGGGGATCTGCAGGGGAATCAACCACTGAACTTGCACCCAAGTGAACATACCCACATTGGTCTTAACTCTAATTTTAGGAGCAGATCATAATCAGTCTTGGGTGTGCAAGAGTTGGGAATGAAACAGGAACTTGAGAGCTTTTGCTTTTCTCTTAATACTTGTCTACAACTTCAGTATTTCAGTCTCAGAGGGTTTGCCTTTCTGACTACAGTTAAGATGGTGATGTTTCTTCACACCAATCATTGGAATTTCAGTATCTTCCCAAAACTAAGAACTCAGGACATGTTACTCTATAAGCAAGGGGGGAAAGCAGAGGTTTGAAACAGGCTTCAGTCCCTTCAGATCAAAGACCCAGTCTTCAGATATGTCTCTACAACGCCTAATGGTGCCTGGCCCAGACTGGGACCTGTGGTTATTACTGTAAGAACAAAAGCAACTGTGGTGGTGTATGGGACAGAAGTGATACATTTGCTATTTTTGTACGTTCTGTATCTAACTAGTGCGTTTTCTACATAGACCAGTTCGGTTCCTGTTTATATACCAAATTCCCCACAGCGTGTTTTCTGCCCCTTGTCACAGCTCTTGTTATTCCTGGTGAAGAGCTGTACTGCTCTCACTTCAGTTTGTCAGTAGTGTGTGTGATCGAGCCAGAAAAGCTCTTTGCAGGACTGTGAAGCGAGCCTTCTTCCTCTCCGCTCCAGCTGGAGGAAGCACACGCCATCCCAGGACTGTCCAGCTTTAGTACCCTGGCAACCAGGAACAGAAGCTGGAAACCAAACCTGGTCTCCCGTCCGACCTCTCCCGGGGCTTTCAGCGAGCCTTTGGGAAGAGCTCCCAAAAATTCTTCAGCAAACAGGCATCATTCAGCTTGCTGCTCTTCATGGGACCAGTTCAGCTGACTCTTAGTCCCACAGGAAATTCATCAGAGAAATACAAATGAAACCATACGTTTATTTATTCACGACATGAATTTCTGAAAGCCACTAAAACCTACATTCAGAATTTTGGGGTAGTATAAACCAAAGAACAGCTGATGCATCTTATCCTGAAGCACTTAGTAAACTAGAGTCAACAGATGTGAAATTGGAGGAAGAGCTCAGGGAAATGTAGGGACTTCCCTGAAAATTAGGGTTTATAGACTATAATCCCGCTCACGATAACTGAGTGATAAAACCCACATTGTTTGCATTTAGAAAAATTCTTGAGTGATTTCATTGTTCTCAGAGAGAAAAAAAAAAAAAGAAGCTGCTTTTGTTCGTTGTTGATACAAAGTCACTTTTGTTGTTGCAGACCAGGCACTTCCTACTTTACCTGGGTATTTTTATCCACAGTGCTTGGCTGTGTTTGAGAGATAAGCCTTTCTCCGGACTCTGGATTGCACTTCTTCCTCAATTTTGGGGAATTTCAGGTCCAGACTGGGATCCAAACTTTCTAGTTTGGGCCTGTCTTTCATCACGGTAAATCAACAGTTGGCAAATCCAAACAATCTGCTCATCTTGAAATTTGGGGGTTTTTGAATTGTACTTCCTTTCTAGCAAATAACAGAGGTTTATTTTCTTCTCCTCAGGACAGAAAACTGTTTACTGCATGACCTTAGTTTTGAAATTGCAGCTTCATTTGCAGGGGGAAGTCCTCATGACCTTGCTCACCATGCAGCCTGGGAGCTTATCAATCAGGACAGGGTTTGGCAGGAAGGCAGCAAAGCTCTCCTGCCCTCACATTACTACCAGAGATCCCCCTGCCTGGACAGAAGGGTCTTACAGCCAGTGAACTCCTGTACTTCCACACGCCCTTCATTGCTGGGTGTGACTGCGGTCTGAAGACTCGTCATTAGTTCTCAAATTAATTTCCTTCTTGTTTTTGTTGAGTTCGATACATGTCCTCTGAGCTGCCTGCAAGCTTTGCACACTGATGATTAATTTAATTTCAAATGTATCTTTAATGCCTACCCACTAAATATTATCTACAACTAAATATTATCTACATTATATCTACACTAAATATTCTGTACGTAATGCACAGTAGGTAGAAACGTGATCACAAACCTGGATTTTTCCTTCCCATTAACTTGGCATATTAGAGAGCTCTCACAGCCATGTCGTTCTGCCCTGATGTCAACAGGAACTTTTCCACCAACTGCAGGAGACGGGGATCTTCTAACCCTGAAGTAGGTACCTGGGCCTGCACTATGGGGTCTGCTTATATCTGCTACGTTGCCCAAATGGTACGTTTTTAAAACTGTGCTGAAATATGCCCCAGTGAACCTAAAGGACAGCCACAGAAAATAACGCAGGAGTGTCGCAGCTCTGCCAGGAGGAACTGCTCTGTTCCTGGGTGGGAAAGGAGGACTTGCCCTTTTTCCCTTCGCCATGAAGAAGAGTGAAGCCTTTCCTCTGTCTCATCGTTGGCTCTCCTAGCACACTGGTGTACCCAAAACCCAGTGATCCATCCGACACTGAGGAACCCTCATGACTGATTAGACAAACCTAGTTGATCAAAATGGAAGAAGAGAGTGAATTTCACAAATGTGTACAATTGTGCAAATGATGTGGTAGAAATGTCTCGCTATATCAAATAGGTTTATCATCAGTGTAAAGGTAGAGTCGTATCCCCCGGCTTTACTGCTGGAAATGTATTTCATGCACCTTTTGTGGTGACCAGTGCAAAGCTGCGGGAAGGTGAGCGATTTTCCACATTCCAGCTAGCTTCCAGCTGCAGAAATGTCCATCATTGACTGAACACTTCTGAAGAAATCCAGCCAGTTCTTACAGCCCGGTTAGCGTTTATGGCACTGTCAATTAGAAAATAAACAAAATCCCTACATGACCAACGAGGGCAAATTTTGATACTGGAAGCACGGAGACATAAAGATCTGTCAAAGGCACTTCCACAACACCATTTTTCAGAGCAGAATGGCTCTCAAACATCTTACGGAGTAGTACC
>NW_010406168.1:687-1243 GCF_000710305.1 Buceros rhinoceros silvestris | reverse complement strand
AATAGTCAAACATTTCACACTGATTTTATCACGAAAAATACTATGCTCTATTTCCATTGATTTAAATAGTTTTGAGATTGAAGGGAATTTGGTCTCAGTATCTGATTTTTCAAATATTCTTAAATTTTCAAATACTTGAACCACATAAAATAAACTAAAAGAACCATGGAATATCCATTAAAACATGGTATTCTTAAATATACTCCTTTGTGCTTCCTCTTTCTGAATACAATCTCTAGTTTTTACTATACCCATAGTATCTGCATATAAATAAAAAATACCAATATCAGTACCCTTTTATTCTGATTTCTCCAATAAAATTGAGGGAAAGTATTCTGAAAGGACAGGAAAATAGATGAAATTGTGGGAAGGAAGAGTTGTAACACTGAACACTATAATACAGTTGCAAAGTAAGATAATAGAATGATAAAAGGTAGCGAGACAAAGAAGCAGAAGTAGAGAAAAGTGTAGAGAGAACAGAGCTCAGGGAATTCTAACGCCGTTCCGCTTTCCTGCCGGTCAAAAATCTTGTCATGTTTGAAGTCCACATCAGCAG
>NW_010406168.1:0-659 GCF_000710305.1 Buceros rhinoceros silvestris | reverse complement strand
TTCAGCTGCTTTTCCACATCTCTTTACCACTGCCATGCCACTTAGAGCAATCGCTGGTGACAGTTTTGCTTCAACTGTTAAGCAGACACCAGAATGTTAGTGGCAGACTAAGCTATAAAAGCAAACCCACCCCAACCCTTATAATCCATTTTAATGCCAAATGTTATAACGCCACTTTGGCCATACACCTGTTACTTTTGTTGATCCTCATGACTGCTAGTCTTCTAAGTCACTCACTTCTCATGAAGAAACAGCAGCCTTAGCGTGAGTTGAGATACATTGTCAACAGAGGCACTGAGAGACATTTGGGGTGTATTGCTTTGTTATAGCACTGACCAATCTTCTTTTGTCTCTGTCTTCTACTTGGTATTACCCACAGCATTTCCCACAAAGCCATGAAGTAATACAATGACCTTGCTTATTTCAACAGGAGCAGTGTACCAGCGCAGAACCAAATGGACTACTACTGGGTAACAAGTAGTAGTAGCTTCTCTGTATATCCTTGGTTATAAATTACACCCTGTCTATCTTCACTGCATTGTTCTCTGTGGTGGATTGCAGCCATTGCTCACGCAGGACCTGTTGTGACAGAACAAAGTGTCAACCTATATCTAAGTCTTCTACCTACGAGCAATGATTAGTTCTTTGAAAGTCATTCA
>NW_010406167.1:0-1502 GCF_000710305.1 Buceros rhinoceros silvestris | reverse complement strand
AGTTAGAGGTTTTTGGGGCTGGAGGTTTAGAAATCCCTTTTTTTTTTTTTTAGTATATTTTTCTTTCTCAGGATCTCTACACCACAAAACCGGACAAATGCACACACAAAAACCCAGCTGGACAAAAATAACATGACATTCAAGAAACCCCCTTAATGCTTGTAACCCTTGAGCCTCCCTTCCCCCTTCTCCATCCCGTTCTCCCACTTACAAACAAGATGTGCGATCGATGGTTTTTTTCTATGCTGGCCTGTTACTGTACATGCGTGCATGATTTCTATGTCATTTTTGGCCTTGTTTGACTTCAGCACCTGGAACATCCCAGCATTTCAAAAGCCAAAATACGTAGTGCCAAACTCTAATGTGTCCTCTGTGTGGACATCCAGCTAGAGGAATGAGATTAATATTGACAGTGTTTACCCCAGTTATTCCTTAGGCCCAAAAGCTGTAACCAGTGCTGTCCAGATGAGGGTCCTCACTGATAGGCTCAGTTCAGCCACGTAGTTTTACATGACCCTTGCTCAAGACCTTTCTGCTCAAATAAGACCAATAGTCTGTGGGACTATGTGGCTGCAGGAGGGTGAATGAACATGTGGTAGTGAGAAAGGTCACTTTAATTTTTGTATGTGGAGAGCTCAGCACAGTGAGGAAGGGGAAAAAGGACATGGAGGAGGAAGAGGCATGTTAGAAAAGTGTAATAAGGTAACAGAGGGCTAAAGTGATTTAAGCTGTTGGTTTAACATTTGGAGATTTCCTAGAGCAGCTTAAAACTCATGCATAGTTTGCCTCAAGATTAAGAAATTTTAAATGCTTCTTTTGCAATGTCTTTTGTTAGCTAAGCACAATGTTGGTAACAAAACTTGTAGGGTTGGTGTAGAATGCACCACAAGATGCTCTGGGGCATTGACTTCTGAAAAGATCTGAGAAAGTGCTGTGTGTTTCAGTCACCGTGCACCTTGGAGTGCACAGAGCTCTTGTCCAAAATAGACCCACTGTGACCCAAGGTAGTCCCTTTGTCAGAGGAATTATAGAGAACCACAGACACAAGTTGTAAAAAAATATATAGTATTTACCCAGTGTCAAGGATGGAGAGAAAACAGCTCAGTCCATAGTGAATATTTCTGCTGCTGCTGACAGATTAGACAAGAGGTTGGTTTGTTGTAACTTATAAGCTTCTGAAGCCATTTCAGAAGGGAGCCAGAGGACAGACAGGGTATGCTTAGCTGGTCGTAAATTATCTTTTCATTTCCTTGGCAAATACGTTGGTATGTAAGTCTCAGTAGGACAGACACGCAGGAGCTGCCTAAGCTCTTCTGAGATGAAAGATAGTAAGCCCTTTATGCATAATCTAACCAATCTGTTTTCAACTTTGTAGTTTCTGATTTAACCTTTTCCTGATCATATATGTACTTGTTAACTGAGCCTCCTGTGCACCATGTATGATGCATATCTAAATAGAAAATCTGACAGCTTCTCTTTACAGTCCCTGTGTTCCTCCTCTC
>NW_010406166.1:16466-16737 GCF_000710305.1 Buceros rhinoceros silvestris | reverse complement strand
TACTGTCCTTTGCTCACCTGCTCTTTCCCCTCCAACAGCGAGAAAGGGAGGGACGGAGGGCACCAGGATCACACAGGCTCTCCTCATGCTTCCTTCTCCGTGCCTGCAGCCCTCACCAGCCCCACTGAGGTCACGCTGCCTCTGTGCAGCGGATTTTCTGCCCTGGGCCACACCCGGGCTGCTGGTCAGGCGTGGGCCCGTGGCTAACCACAGCCCCTGCACCGCTGCAGCCGACCCCAGCTCTGGGTGAAGGGCCAAGCTCAAGCAACCG
>NW_010406166.1:15874-16238 GCF_000710305.1 Buceros rhinoceros silvestris | reverse complement strand
GCTGCAAGCTCCTGCCCAAGCATCCTCCCAGCACTTCCTCGAGCCCAGGCAGCACGCCCGCAGCTCCAGCCACGGATCCCCAGCATGGGGAGACTGCAGAGAGGCCAACACCATTTTACAGACTTTTATTTCCCAATCTGGCGCTTCCATGATACACTTTTACACAGCCGGGGAGGGGGGGCAGGGCGTGGGCATGGGCATCTCCCCGCTCCCTGCCCACAGAATGAGATGGGGAGAGGAAAAAAAACCCAACCACACCCCCCAAAGAAACAAACCTAAACCCAAACCCAAGGAGGATGCTCCCCAGTGCCCAGGCCACAACATTACAATCAGGGACCGAGCCGCAGGCTGCGCACTGCGTGCT
>NW_010406166.1:14805-15735 GCF_000710305.1 Buceros rhinoceros silvestris | reverse complement strand
CTGGCCCAGCTCTGTGGGTCAGCCACCAGCTCTGCAGGGACAGCCACGGCTCTGCTGCTCTCTTCTTTTTGGCACTTGTCACTTGCTCTCCATTTGGCACCAGCACAAGGGGCCCCCGTGCCCAACTTGGCAGAAACATGGGCTCTGCAGCGGGGCAGGGACAGGACCCCGGGGCTCTGGTGCCAGCACTGGAAAGAAACATGTAAACGAGCTTGTTCCCAAAGGCAAAGACGGACAGCGTGGAGGAGCCCGGCTGTTCCCGGCACGTGGGTCTGGCAGGCACCCGTCCCAAAGGGCATGTAAACATGTCAGCAGGCCTTTCCCTCCCCATCCCTGGGAGAAGGGCGGCAGCAAGCCTGCCTCGTTGGGGCTGTGCTGGGGGCAGGCAGCCCCCGACTGGTCCATGGCACCCCCATCACCCAGCCCTCTGTTCCCTCCACACTCTCCCCGCTGACTCAGGGACGCAGCCGAGAGGCCCTGGCCTCCCTGGGGGCCTGGAGGACAGCAGCACAAGCCCTCTCCTGTAAGCACGTCAGGCTGTGCTGCAGTAAAATGCTACGGCAGTGTGGCTGTAAGGCAGTAAGGGGCGTGCTGTCACGCAGCCCCGGAGCACCATGGGGACAGCCGAGCAGAGGCACTGCGCTCGGCAGGTGAAAGGGAGCACGCTGGCCCCCGAGCTGAATGCCCCTGCCCTGACCCGAGGCTGGGGTAGGCACAGAGGAGCACCACCTCATGACAGGACCAGTAGAAGCCTGAGGCCAGGCCCCTGGCTGAGCAGAGAAACCATCAGGGTGGCCTGAATTCCCAGTGAGGTCAGCGTGCTGTTTGTTGATCTCTGTCTCCCCAAATCCAAGCCGTTCTGAGCTGAGTTCTCTGCCAGCCAGAGAACGCTGGGACACATGCGAGTGAACCAGCTAGCTACAACTGCTG
>NW_010406166.1:14206-14598 GCF_000710305.1 Buceros rhinoceros silvestris | reverse complement strand
CTCCCCGGGGCGAGTGCCAGCTCTGGAGCAGCCTGACCTGCTGCTGAGCAGGGCCAGGGTCATCCGGTTCCTTGCCTGGTCCCACAAAGGGGCAGAAGTTTGCTCCAGTCACACACAGGTTAAAGAGCACAACATACCCCGGGTTAGAACACCCTGTTCATTTGCTGAGCAAAGGAAACCAGAGCTGAGAGAAGTGGGACCACCCTGGTACGGGACAGGACTGAAGAGCAAAGCTTGCTTCCTCCCCCTGCAGGTCCCTAGCACAGAATTTGCTGCCCCACTCACTTATGCTCTCACTGGCACACGGTTCTGGCTCATGGACGGGGGGCAGGGGGGTCCCACGGGAGGGCAGAGAGGGCCCGCGGTGGGGCCGGGCCGGCGGCAGGGGGCTG
>NW_010406166.1:13703-14093 GCF_000710305.1 Buceros rhinoceros silvestris | reverse complement strand
GAGGGCCAGCGGTGGGGCCGGCCCGGCGGCAGGGTGCTGAGGGACGCCAGGCAGCAAGATGGACCCGAGACACGCATAGAGCTGCACGGTGGGAGGGCAAGAGGCAGTGGGGCCAGCAGTGGGGACGGGACGAAGCGGTGCTGGCAAAGCCGTAAGGGCTGCCTGGCACTGCCTCTCCAGTCCACTGGGACTGCGGTCCCCCCCAGGGAAGCTGGCAAAGGGCTGTTGGTGAAACAAGGCTCCAGGTCCTGGGAACAGACCATCCGTAAAAATAACCATAGAAATTTCTCTTCTCTCTGATTACAAAGATACAAAAAGGTAGAAAACCCTCCCCTGCCCCCCAAGTCCTGGGCTCCGTTTCCGTCCCCCTGCCCCTGCCCCCCCTCCGCA
>NW_010406166.1:9779-13559 GCF_000710305.1 Buceros rhinoceros silvestris | reverse complement strand
GAAGAGCTCAGCAACGCCACCCTCACCCGAGCAGCCTCCTGCCACACCTGGCACACCGGGCAGGCGACAGGGAGCACGACAGCAGCCAAGAGCCCTGAGGCTCCCGGCAGCGGGCGGTGCGGGCTGCCAGCCCCTCAGCCTGGAGGGCAGGGGAAGGCAGGGTCGGTTTTGGGCCTCTGACCACCATCAGTTCTGGCCCCTGGGGACACCAAACCTCAGCTGGCAGTGCCTGGCTAGGCGAAGGGCCCTGCTTCTTCTGTCTCTCTCGTGGACAGCTTCGCCCCCTCAGGAATGGCCCTCGTTTCTTGTTATTCTTTTCAGAGGAAGGAAAAACAGTGTTAAGCTGTGGCATCTCCCCCAGGCTCCAGCTGCATTTCCCAGCTATGGCAGATGGGGACAGGGCAGCAACCCACCCCTGTGTCAGGGCAAGAGCAAATGCCTGAGTTCGGGGAAGAGGAAAGGAGGGGTGGGATGGAAGCAGTACCAGCAGGGAGCAGAGCTGGAGGGGAAGAACTGATGGATTAGGACAGGGTTCCTGGGGAGAAACGTGGCTGAGGCAAGCTCCTGTAGGACTTGGGACCCCTTCCTTCTCTCCAGTCGGCTTGGCCCTCACACACACCTGCTCACGGGGTTACAGCCAGCACCGAGCAAGAGGACCAGCCTGGCTGCACAAAGCACCTTCCCTGGGCTCCCACAGCCCACGAGCAAGGGCCATCGCTGCTGGCGGGGTGGGCAGACTCCGATACACTGATGTGGCTTGTGCTGCACTGCAAGCACATGGAGCTGTCCCACCTGAGGGTCCTCCCTGCCCGGTCACTATTCACAACCAGGTGACACCTGCCGCTCACCCCAAGCTGTCCTTACACAGCCCTCTCCCCCCAAACCAAAGCCCCTTCGGGAAGAAGCCGGGCAGGTGGGTGATGCAGACGACCAGCTGCACAAGGCCTGGCTGAGGAAGAGACACACTTACTCTGAGTCTGGTGACAGCTCTGCAATGCTGTGGGAGGTGGCAGAGCGAGGCGTTGAGGGGCGCATGGCGGAGGGCGTCGAGGTCTGCATGGCAGAGGGGGTGGCGGTGGTCTGGGGACCTGACGGCGTGCTCGAAGATTGCACCGAGGATAGGACGGAGGAGTTAAAAGAAGCAAGGATGGAAGAAAGGATATCTAACTGTTCAGTGGAAGGATGTTGGCTGGGAATGGCCTCCAGGTTCTCTCTAGAAGGCTGTCTCCTTGACAGGGGCTCTAGACTTTCCCTAGACAGCTGCCTCCTAGAGAGACTCCCCAGGTTGTCCTGCGAGGGATGCCTGCTAGGCACTGTGTCCAGAGGCTCTCTGGAATTAGATCTTCTCGACAGAAAGTCCAGCTGCTCCCTTGAAGTTTGTCTAGCTGATGCTAGCTGCTCCCTTGAAGGCTGTCTTCTAGAAAGCAAATCCAATTGTTCTCGAGAAGGATCTCGACTTGGCAACGTGTCTACCCGGTCTCTGGACAGTTGCCTACTTGGCAATGTGTTTAGCCACTCTCTAGAGACCTCTCGTACTGGTCCACAGTCCAGCTGCTCTCTTGACCCAAATCTGCAGGGTAAAGCGTCAAGGTGGTCTCTCGAGCCCTGCCTCCGGGGCAGCGTGTTCCCGTGATCTCTCTGGCTGGGCCTAGCAGCGAGTAGGTCCAAGTTCTCCCTAGATCCGTGTCTGCTAGGGACGCTTTCCAGGTGTTCGGTAGACCCGTGCCTGCTGGGGATAGTGTCCAGCTCTTCCCTGGACCCCTGCCGGCTGGGCACAACTTCCAAGCACTCTCCTGAGTTGTGTCTGCTCAGCTGCTCCCGGGACATCTGTCTCCTCATCAGCATGTCAAGCTGCTCCCGTGACGAGTACCGGCTGGCTGGCTGCGACAGACTGCCCGCCCCAGAATAGATCCTGCCGTAGGAGGCGGCGGGGACAGCTCTGTGACCCAGCGTGGAGGTCTTGTACCACGTCAGCTCGTTGGTCATCCTGCCAACAGATGGCAGGCCTTGGAGAGTCGGAGGGTACTGAAGGCGGTTCTTCAAAATCCCTGCACCAGACAGAAAGAGATGTCAAATCTTTGCACAATGGTGAAAAGATGACGAAAGCCAGGGGAGATAAGCCATACCTCCCCACGGACACGACCAGACGGATCTGATGCTGAGCCTTCAGGGCCATGTCAACCTGAGTCAGGCAAGGCCACCTTTGCCCGCTCGCTCTAGGCTGTTACCTTTTCTTTGCCGTTGGGTCTGGGTTAGGGAGTTCTCATCCCCGCTGGTCAAGGCCAGGTCTGGCTGATTATTGTTGGCCGCATCCTTGTTGATGTCGAATCCCAGCTTCCGTTCGGAGCCCCACTTCTGCAGGGAGCAGGGGTGAACCTCGCACTCACCCAGAGCTGGCCAGTATGACATGAGGTCGTTGCCATCCACATCTGGCGAAGGACATAGCATAACAGGTGCCAGCGAAGAGGAAGAGAATATTTCTGTGAGCAGCGAGCAAAGCCATCACAAGACATGGCCTGGCCCCCAGGGACCTGAGCTCACCCGTCGCCCTGCCAGTGCCCTGGGACTTGCCTTTGGGAGTGGTGTTGGCGGGGTTAGTGAGGAGGCGCTCGCTGTGTGCTGCCCTCTTGAACTGGCGCTGGAACCGGCCTCGCAGCCGTACATTCTCCTCGCTCTCTGAGGACGGGATGGAAAGGCTGCGCTCTTCGTCCAGAGACAGGTCGCTGTCCGAGTCCGAGTCCTGGTCTGTAGGGACACGGTGTGCGTGGGCAAGATATTTGGAGTGAAAGTGGGAGAGGCTCCTGGCGGCAGGGCAAGGAAGGCTGGCTCCAGGGCTGACCACCCTCCTGAGGACAACAGCCTGCCTCACCCCTCGCTGCCCTTCTCTTGGCAGCAGCCTGCACCCGCTCCCTTGGTCCTACCACCAGGTGCCTGTGAGAGGAGCCTGGCTCCACCCCGCTGCACCTCCCCGAAAGGCAATCGGAAATAGCCTTGCCTCCTCTTCCTCCAGGCTGACCAAACCCACCTCTCTCAGTCCCTGCTCGCCTGTCCCATGCCTTGGCACCAGACTCGAGGGTGGCGAGTCAAATGTCTGTGCTGTACTGGGAAGCCTGGTGTCCACAGTGACCCTGTGACAGACTATGCCCCCTCTCTTGCCGCCTCCATTTCCAGCTCCTTGGAGGCTGGTTATGCCCTTTGCCATCTGTTCAGAAGGAGGCTGTGCCAAGTGACACAGTTGCTGCCTCTCCCTACTATCTGCAGGGTGTTTGGAAGTCACAGTGGAACACAGGGTGGAGGATGTAACCGGACAGCCAGAGCCTTTACCGGAAAGAACTTCCTTAAGCCAGGAGTTAATCTGGGGTGCACGGGGTCGGCCCCAGACGCAGGCACAGGGCTGAGCCTTACCTCCCCCAGCATCGCGGTGGAACATGGCCACGTCTATGTCTGTGGGGCCAGCGTGAGCCAGCAGGTTGTGATCTAGGGCCGAGCCCTGACGGGCCGTCACGTTGTCTCTGAAAGACAGGAGGCCCAAACGGTGACAGTGGCAGGAGCTCTCGGCTCTGCCTGGGCATCCCCATGTCCCAGAGCCCTGTGCTGTTCCGTACCTGAGGTAAGCCCGCTGGCTGGAGTGGGTGCGGGCAGAGCGCACGCTGCTCACCGACGAGATGGTGGAGGCCCCCAGGGTGATGCGGATGAGCCCACTCTCCTCAAACAGCGCTGTGTTGTTGTAGGCATTTGGGCCCTGGCCAGGCAGGGAGAAGAGGCACGGGCCCCGTTAAG
>NW_010406166.1:9176-9619 GCF_000710305.1 Buceros rhinoceros silvestris | reverse complement strand
GGCAGCCATGGGGATCCCCTTGGCGAAGCAGGGGTGCCCCTGCCAGCACCTGTCCCAGGCAGGCAGCTCGTCCCCACACCCCATGGCTGCCCCTGCTCTCACCCACCTGTGTGGTCCTTGTTGCCTCCTCACTCTGCCCTTTCTTGCCCAGGCAGGACAGCTTCCAGGCCTCCTGCACCTCTTCATTCAGCACACAGAACAACAAGAGCACAGCCAGGCCCTGCGGGGAGAGACAAACCCTCACTGCTGCCCCACCTGCTTGCCTGCAGCATCAGCACCAGGACAGTCCCTGGCTCCTCCAGAGCCCAGCGTATCAGCTCTGGTGGCCACCAGGACTGCGATCACCAAAAAGTCCCCAAATGCTGATTGGTGCTAATCCCCTGTCTATGTTTAGCCCATATCCAGGGCTAAACTCCAGCAGCCGCTCTGTCCACCGATGACCC
>NW_010406166.1:7979-9052 GCF_000710305.1 Buceros rhinoceros silvestris | reverse complement strand
TTGAAATAAAAACAGATCTGATGAAAGAGCCGAACTAATACCAACATCAAAGCATACCATTATCCTCAGCCCAGCAAATGCACAGTGGTCACAACAAACGGGAAAGCAGTCCTCAGGAGAAGGAAGAGCAGGAGCCCAAGCAGTAGGTCCCCCTCTCCTCAGCAAACCTCCCCCTTTATCCTGCGTGTGAAGTTTCTGGTCTGGGATCCACCCGAGCCAGCTGAGGGCAGCTGCCCTGACTGACTCCAAGCTGCCAACGGCCCGCAGAGCACGGCTGGCTCGGGACTCTGTCCCGGCGAGACCAGGCCACAACCATGGTGGCCGTGAGTGACGGTGAGAAGGGCAGGGTGTCCTCCTGGCTGGTAGTGGCCAAGGAGCGGCTGGCAGGGTCCCCTGCAGCAATGCCACAGTGGTGGCAGCAGGTCCGTGGGGAGCTGCCATGAGTCATATTTGGGGTGTCCAACACCACCATTGCAGGCTGCTCTCTTGCTCAGCCCTCTGAGAGCATGGAAGCCCCTTCCCTGCAAAGATGGTCCTTGCTGCCCCTTGAATGTCACCTTTGAACCAAGCTATCTCCTGCTCTGTGCCACCACTCACCACAGGCACAGCAGCGAGGACTGGCAGGAGTCACCCACTGCTGCAGCGGTGACAGTGGAAGGGACAAGGAGCCCAGCGGGACACTGAGGGCTCTGCGCGGGGCACCTGCTCTCCACAGATGGCCATGGGGACCGCAAGGATGCTCTCCTGGGCTGACCCGTGCCCTCCCCTGGCAGAGGCCAGGCAGTTACCTGGAGGCTGCAGAGGACAGCGTAGAGGTAGTGGAAAGCCAGGACACTGTTGTTGACAGCCAAGAGGCCAAAAAGCCAGGTAGTGCTAATAACTAGAAGCAGAACAAAGGAGCTCCGTAACGTCATGCTGGAGAGAGAGAGACAGACAGACAGGCACACATACACACACCGAGAGGTTAGTGCATACTGTTAATCTAGTCTAGTGCTCACAGAAGGAGATCCAGAGGGGAAGCACGCTCCTGCCCAGCCCTCCCGGCTGTGCCCAGCGCTGCGGCACATCCCTCC
>NW_010406166.1:6316-7907 GCF_000710305.1 Buceros rhinoceros silvestris | reverse complement strand
CCGCCACAGGGGTTCAGCTGCCCCAACTCCCAGGCCTTCCCTTCTGGGTCACGCACGGCAAACACGGGGGCCCAAATGACACAGGTCATTTGAGCCACAGAGAGCTGAGCCAAGCTCCAGGGCTGGCCCAGGAGGGAGCGGGAAAGGTCTCAGAAGGAGCATGGAGGAGAGGAAGAAGCAGGTGCTGAGAGCTGACATGGGCAGAGTGTTGAACCCAAGCAGACACGAGGGCTGCTGTGAGGGCAGGCTGTGAAGGGAGGCAGGCTGGTGGGACAGTGTGGAGACGGGGACGCACGAACAAGAGCAAAGGACAAAGTTTAGGAAGGGTTAATGTGGCTGGCAGGTGTGGGAGAGCAGAATGGCTGCAAGGCTGACAGAGATGCACAGAGGCCCACTCTGCAATGGAGGAAGAGGAAGGATGGTCACTGAAAACGGTAAAAACCATGAGCCACAGGAGCTCTGCTGGGAGTCTGGCCACTAATACTCACAGAACCGATTTCTTCTTGGTCTCCTTTTGGCCTGGGGAACAGGACATCTTGGCCACAAGCAGGAACATGACCCCATTCATCTGAAAGCGTTGGCGCTGATTAGAAACTGTGCCAGGCGCCAGCTCTGACCTGACACCCCCAGTGCAGAGCGGGAGCAGACTCCAGGTCTGCCAGGCCCGTGAGAACAGCCCCTCCTTTCCCCTTCACGCCCAAGCCACTGTCTCCCCAGGGTTCGGCTGGAGCAAGGAGGGACAGGGAGGGACCCTAACAGGAAGGAGAGCACAAAGAACGGGGCAGGCAGTGGGCAGCCAAGGAAGGGGTGAGTGCCCATGGTGTGGAGAAGGGAGGCAGGAGAGGGCTGTGGGTGAAACAGGACAGGGTTTTACCACAATGACGACAGTAATGGGGCCTGCAAAGCTCCAGACCAGCTTATCATGAATGGAAATCCAGCAGAAGTCGGGGTTCCCGTAGCCCTCAGGATCCAGACCAACGGCCAGCCCTGTGGGAGAAAAGGAAAGGTCAGGTCCAGACTCAGCAGTCTTGGCTTTCCCAAGCCATGTTGATCCCATCCCAGCACTGAAGGCCATGAAGGAGCTCTCTCCCTGCTCCTTGCCCTGTGCACAGGCTTCCCTGCCAGGACTGTGAGCCCCAGCAACAGGGTCTTTGCTTCCTTTCCTGCAGGCAGCCCTGACACAGCCCAGCCCAGCCCAGCGGGTGTCCACCACCAGCAACAGGTCACCCAAGCACACAGGCTTCGGAAATCAGGACACCGTGCCCTGGAACAGCAGGAGCCCGTGCCCACAGAACAAGCCATAGGGAGACAGGCTGAGAAATCACTTCTCCCCACGAGACAAGACACGGTACGTGGTGCCCAGCTGACCACCAGAGCACTGCTCGCTGCCAGCACTGCCAGCCGTGGCAAGCCCGCCCTCAGCTCTCCCCACCAGGTGAAGGGAGCCAGGTCCCAGGGGAGCAGGAGGCTGCTGAGAGCCAGCGATTTTGGCATGGCTGTGGGACGAGCAGCTCTCACCAGTGATGATGGCGGGCACTCCCCAGCCGATGGCATAGGAGAAGCGCATGGCCCCAAAGTTGACGTTGCGGGC
>NW_010406166.1:3399-6229 GCF_000710305.1 Buceros rhinoceros silvestris | reverse complement strand
GGGCCCCCCCCAGCCGATGGCATAGTAGAAGCGCATGGCCCCAAAGTTGACGTTGCGGGCTTCAGTCTGCATGCGGTAGATGTGGAGGCCCTGGACAAAGAGCCAGGCGAAGGTGGAGAGGAAGAAGCAGTGGAGGAGGATGGCAATCACAGTGCAAAGGAACTGGGAAGACAAAAGCCACTCAGAGATGGCCCCAGCGTGCCACCACCAACTGCATCATCCACGCCTCACCCCCACCCCACGGGCGTGTTTGTTCAACCCAAAAGACCTCGTTCTCGGTGCGGTTGATGCCCAGGAGAAAGAGCAGCTCAGAGAAGAAGAGAGTCACTGATATGTTGGAGTAGATGCCACGTGTGTTGGACTTGAGGCCTTTGAGGCAGGTCAGGAAGGAGAAGGTCAGCAGCAGAGCCACCAAGGACAGAGACACCAAAGAATAGGTGACAATTGCCAATGTCTCCAGGTCACCTTCCAGTTGCTGCAGCAGCAGAGAACCAAAGGCAAATGGTGGTGTTAGGGGGAGACATGAGAAGCCTGCTGAGCTCTCAAACTCCACTCAGGTCCCAGAGGGAATTTTCTGTCTGTCCCTGCTCATTCTGGGACCCGGTGGCTAACAATTCCCACCACCACCCGCAGCCTGGCAGGCCGAGGTTACCTCTCGGTGCGAGCTGTCCATCAGAACCCCAAAGGTGCCAAACTGGGAGCACTGGCAGTGGACGTGAGTGGTGTTTCGGTACACGAGCTCACAGTCCCTGGCTGTCCAGAAGCCAGAGGGGTTGGTCCTGCAGCCACCAAAAAGCAGAGCATACTTAGGAGAGAAGACAGATGAGTGTGGTGTGTGGGGAAGGACCCACAGAGAAGAGGGGTGACTGGCAAGGCTTTTCTACCAGCAGATCCAACTGCTCTCCTACAGCTGAAGTACTGGAGCCAGAGACATGCAGGGACCCTGCTGTGCCCTCCCAGCAGGAATAAATCCCCTGGGAAAGGGCAGAACCCTCCCCACAGCCCAGTGCTGCGCAGGCAGACAGCCTCCCATGGCCAGGAAAACCTGGAGAATGAGGAGGTGCCTGGGAAAGCAGCTCAAAGACAGTGGCCCCACCACGCTCAACTCACGGGCTGGAGTGGTTCCACTGGACACAGAGAGGTTTGCTCCTGTTGGCTGTCTCCAGCAGGTGAAATTCCAGCACAAGAGGGGTCTGCAGGGGCCCCCGCAGGAAGGTGTGATTGCTGAACACAGACACGCTCACAATGGGGGAGTTCATCACAGGATTCTTGGGGAGCCTGCAAGGAGCCACAGAGCTCTACCATCGCTGTGCCTGGCAGCTGCAGCCCTCCAGGAACTTCCTGGATACCCTGCGCTGATGTCTCAGCAAGAACAGCTCTGCCCAGCCCACACCACGGGGTCAGGAAACATGGGGTAGAGCAACACCAAGGTGGGGAACAGGCAGAGCGTGGCAAGACCAGCTGACTGGGAAACAAACCCGAGCCACTGCAGACAGATTCAGCAACTGCCAGAGGGAGCAGAGCAGAGTCCAGCCAGCCTCGCTCCACTGCTGCTTGGCGAGGGGAGAGGGGAGGAGGACGTACCTGACGCTGCGGCGGTCCACCTGGTAGCGTGCAGGCAGCAGCCCCCCCAGGGTACGGAACATGATGAGGATGATCACAGTGAGAGCAGGCTCAGGCTCTGGCAGCCCCTGCCTCGGGGAGGAGTTCTCCACAGTGTAGTTCCCTTCAGCCGCAGCCAGCGTGGGCACCGCTGTGGGGGCAGCTGAGGCACACAAAAGGGTGGTGAGAACAGACGCACACATGCTGCTCTGAAGGCAACTTGTGAGGCCATCAGGAGCCTTTGGGATGTGGTGAAGTTAGAAGTTCTGAGGTCTCAGGGGTGACCTGTGGGCCTGACCTGCCAGAGCCAGGTCTCAGCAGAGGTACACGCAGACTAGATGACCTTTAAAAGTCCCTACCAACCCAAACCCTTCCATGATTCTACCTATTCCCTGCCAGCTGTGCCCACCCATGCTGTTTCTTGAGCGATGCTCACATGCTCACCTTCGGCTTTCAGGGGGCTCAGCACTGACAGCGGCAGCACTACATGGGTGTGGGGGTCCCAGGCGGGCTGGCCCCGGAAGAGGCTGCTGTGGTAGCGAGGGTAGCGCCGGCGGATGTGGGAGTGGTTCTCCATGCGATCAATGCTCAGCACTGTGGAGGAGCAAGGGAGTAAAAATCAGCTCTGGAATAGCCACCTGGAAAGCAACCATGCTCCAGGGCACCCCAGGTTTGAAGTCACCAGCACAGGGGCCATATAAGCCACGGGCTGGGTTGTAGATACATCCCATGGTTGGGTATGACGTGAAATCCCAGCATCTACAGTGCTCCTTCCCAGCACAGTGCTCTGCTGTAGGGCAGGTCACTTCTGCCACTGGGACCAGCGGCTTTTTCACTAGAGACTCAGGTTTGATTGGGGGTAACTGGGAGAGGGCAGCACACTCTTGGCTCTGCTGGCTCTTGGGGTTTGTCTGCTGCTCCAGGCAGGGATGGGACCCAGACATCTCTCACAAACACCGCACCACCTTGACAGAGCCATCAAGGAAATGAAGAGCCTGTCATCACCCCTGCTGAGGCACAGTGAGATGAGGAGAAGGGGACAGGGTGTGATGCAGGAGTGGTTCTCCACCACCGTAGCCAGGGCCCACCACCAGCCAGCTCCTACTCACTGATGTTGGGGGTAACGACGCCAACGGGGTTGAGGTAGGTGAGTTTCATGTTGCTGGCCAGCGTGCCTGAGTAGTCCCGCAGCTGCTCCCAGAGGCTGGGGCCAGCCTGTTCGCCTTGG
>NW_010406166.1:689-3311 GCF_000710305.1 Buceros rhinoceros silvestris | reverse complement strand
GCTGCCGTGTTCGCTGTGCGGCAGCATGGCCCAATGCTCCCGGTTCTCGGGCGCCAGCACAGAGCTGCCTGCACGCAGCAGGTTCTACATGGGAGACATGGGGGGCAGAGAGGGAGGGAAGCAGAGCCTTTGGCCCCCGTCCTGAGCACACCCAACTGCAGCACTGTGCTCTCTGCCCAGCTTGCTGCACAAGGGCTTGAGAAAGAGGGGCACTTTCTCCTGCAGTGGGCCCCTGCCCTCAGTGCTCATCAGCCAGTATCCTGCAGAGACGTTTTCCCTGCACCCTTGCCATGAGGGACTTGCAGGCAGCAGTAAGACCTCCCTTTGCCTTTCCTTCCCCAGGCTGAGCAAAGCCCGTTCTCTGCCTCTCCTCATCCATCCTGTGCTCCAGCCCCGACCATGCATGTGGCCTCCACAGGTCTCACTCCTGTGGGTCATTGTCTGTGTGGCACTGGAAAGCCCAATGCTCCTGACACAGCCTCACAACATCCTGGATTTCAACAGAGACCCAGGCTCAGGGTGGCTCAAAAAGAGAAGCAGCATCAGAAGCCACTCTGATCTGGGGGAAGAACTCACCTCGTTGAAGTGGGCATCCTGCGTGGCTGTCAAGCCAAAGCCACGCTGGCGGCTCTCAAAGGCCATGAGGCGGGACAGCAGGCGGAAAGTGATGTGCACGTCGTTGCCAAAGTAGTGGTCCATGTGGTCCGTCACGGCCCGGAGCCGGTGGGCCAGCTTCTTGGCTTCAATTGTGTTGAGCTCAGTCTCATTCCTCTCCAAGCCCTCCAGCTGCCAGCGGGCAGAAATGAGAGGATTAAACAATTAAGCAGGTTCCTCACTGGGAAAGCAAGATGCTGCAGATGCTGCTGTACCCAGAGATTGGTTTTGAAACCATGGCACAAGTCAGGGACACTCACAGCGTGGTCACTAGAACAGGGAGCATCTGTGTCAGACAACCAGCCTCCAGCAACGCACTGTGTGGCCAGCTAGCCCAGTGCCACACATGACAGAGGCCAAGGAGACGAAAGCACAGGGCAAGAACCTAGCGATACTTCCCTGGACCCTCCTGGCTTCGGTTACAATTCAGCCTAGGTGAGAGGAAAGCGTTCAATGAACTTGCCTGGATATTTCAAAGGGATTTGTCACTGACAGAGTCTGGGGGCTACAGCCACCCCACGGAGCAGACATCCTGCCAGCTTCAAACAACTCAGCCCTGTTCACAGTTATTGTTTTCCTCTTAAATACTGGGGCAGGTCGTTTCTGATGGAGACACAGATTAGATGAAGCCAAGTGAACTTCAGCTCAGACCAGTGCTCCCACAGCATGGGTTTGGGAGCAGAAAATGAGAAAAGAAAGGTGCTGAGCACCATGGCAAGGCCCTCTCTTGGTCTAGGTGCCCACAGTGACCTGAGCTCTTTGAAACCTGGCTGTGGGCCCTCATTCATATGGTTCCTACTGTCAGGGCTGCAGAGCTGAGAGAGGATTACCAGCACGGAGAGCTCCTTGAAGGCAGGTGAAGTGCAGTTGAAGAGATCAGGCTCCAGCCAGCCCTTCTCCTCATCACAGTGTCTGACGGCTGCCCCTAAAACCGGGAGGAAGGGCATGTCTGAAATTCAGCACAAGATATATGGCTCCCTGCTGCAGCCCTCCAGCAAGGACCCTTTGCACCAGCTAATCCCAAAGAACATCACTGGCAAGTGATGGGGAGGGCCTGTAACGCTCCAGGGCCGTCCTTCTGCTTTGCACCAGTGCAACCCATTCCACCCTTGGTCTGCATCTCCTCAGCGAGCCGCTGCCATCCCCTCCCTCTAGGAGCTGGGTTCCTGTATGTGCTTCTGGGCTGCACCACAGCAGGTGCCACGGCACAGGATTGAAGAGAGGAATAAGTGACTTGGCAGGGCTCGGGCTGGAGAAGCCCCTGGTTCCTGGTGGGGACATGTCTGCGTCCTCAGAGCAACCTGACCCCGAACTATGGAAGTCCATGAAGCTCTAGGCATCCCCTGTCTGAGTGCCTACAATGGCTGCTGAGGTCCTGCCTCTCCACAGGGCAAAGTCAGCCCAGGAGGACAAGACCCCTGCTGTGGGGCTGGCAAACCCACTCCAGAGACATGCAACTGAGTGGAATGGAGGACCCCCCCCATACAGCAGTGTGGGTTCAGTACCCAGCACAAGACCCCGGTCCCTGGCTGGGGCCCAAGCGCTACGGCACAGCAACGGAGATACCAGCAATGAGTGGGATCAGCTGTTCACCACCACCAAAACCGCTGCTAAAGTTGACACATGCAGCAGTGTCCTGGGCTTGGAGCATCACCAGCACACTTTGAGCAAGGGGAACTTGAGAGACACCAGTACACCTGGCAGGACTGTGGACCAGTCCTGGGGATGGTACCAGGGCACAGGAGACCACTCACATGCCCATGGTTGGGAAAGGGCGGCAGCATGGCCAGGGCAGGGAGAGGGAGCCTGAAGCGGACTCCAGTTGCTGCCCCCCAAAACCCCAGTGCCCCCTCCCACCATCTCCAGCTTCTAGCTGCCCTCCCCAGCCACCTCTTCCTCAACCTCAGAAGCACAGGGACCATTTCAGCTGGGAACAGGGAGAACAAAGAAACCCCCCCAACGTTCGCC
>NW_010406166.1:0-656 GCF_000710305.1 Buceros rhinoceros silvestris | reverse complement strand
ACAGGGAGCATTTCAGCTGGGAACAGGGAGAACAAACAAACCCCCCCACTGCTAGCCTTCCCCCAGCAGAGAACAGAGACTGGCAGAGATGAGAGAATGGCGCAGAAGCAGATCTGGGCAGGATCCAGCCCCTGGGTCCCTTGGCCTCCTCCTGCCAGATGGGCAGAGGGAACAGGACCTTGCGCTGTGCATGCCTACCAGTTCTGCTCCCGTCCTACTGCTCTCCTTCCTCCCACAACCACTCCTCCATGGCCTTCCTGGCCTCACTACCTACTGCTCATCAATAGCTACTCCCTCTCCCAGCCTAAGCAAGCAGGTGCCAGCCTGGGAGAGCCAGCATCCATCCCAGCATCCATCCCAGCCCGGGAGCAGGGCATGGACTTGCCCAGAGCCAACGCCGCAGGCTCAGGACAGCAGGTGGCAGGGGCTGCATGCAGCTGCAGCCAGGCGTGTGCTGGTTAGTATGCTGGGAGCAGGGAAGACCGTGTAGGAGTGGTGAGGCCAGGCAAAGCTTTGGTAAGACACTTGGCAGCTGCATAAGCGGCAGGGAAAGCGCAGGGGTGTGCAGGGTGCCAGGCAGGGAGCAGGGAGGGAAAGCCACGTGGTACAGCCCTTACAGCACATGGTGAATATGGGAACAACCTTACCTGCACCCC
>NW_010406165.1:0-2365 GCF_000710305.1 Buceros rhinoceros silvestris | reverse complement strand
GTGGGGGGGTGGAGAGTTGTTTTGTTTTTTAATGTTTGCTCTTATTGCCTTTAATCAGGCTGTACCAGTACTATAACTATCTAAGTATGAAGTATTAGGTATTTATTGCATAATCAATTCACTTATCTGCTTTTCACTGCCGTTTACCCTCTGAATAGTTTTCATACGGATGAATTTACAATGTTCAGGTGTAAAGAAACAGTTATTTAGAATTCTTGAGCAATGGAAGTGTTTTTGTCTGTATTAAAGCACACATTTGGCACAAATAAAATGTGATAAAATAATTTTCTTTCCTGCCCTGCTGTCCCTGCCCAGCGTTGGTCTAAGACTCTTTATCAACTTAAATGGTCTGCCTTAAGCAGAGCCTGCCAACACAGGGCATTACTCCTGGCAGGTGGACTGTACTGTCAGAGGGTCGTAAATTTATCTGCTTACATGGGAAATGACACTGTACAATGACATCTAATGCTGCTGTTTCTCAACATTGTACAAACTAGGTGCACAAGTACAGGCTAAGACTTCATCAACGCAAATATGTACTTTAAAACTTTTCACTTGTATTTTAAACGTATATCTATGAGAAATAAACAAAAAAACCCTCATGAAACATCTCTTTTGCTTATCCTCCATGTAGTACAGAGACAGTGGTTTACACTCTGTGTGAATTACTCACCCCCAGAAAATTCTTCAGTTCTACAATAAGGTCTACACATGCTGGAACGTTGTCTCTGCATAAATTGCACAGTCTTCTTCTGATATTAGAGATGAATTTCACAGAAGCTTGGGGAATTTACTTTCTAGTTTCTTGCTAACAAGTTAAATTTATGAAATCTTCAGAGAACTGACCTTTAAACAATTTATGAGAACCTAAGACTCTTTAGATGCAATAAAAATAATTTCATGACAACCTTTCTCCCAGTTCCACTTTCTGTTAGTGTTGTTATGGTTACAGAGTCAAGACTGGAGAATTTAGGAGAGGGTAGAATTAAGGATTCTCATGCAATTTCAATTCAAACCCTCATGGATGCATGTTCTTGCATGATCTTCTTCTTAATTAGAAGATCACAAAATCCCCCTGTGCCTTCCGCTCAAAACAAAAACTTTAATTCTGGTATTCAGTGCTTAACTTGGCAACAGGATTATTATCATGGCATACAGCAGAGGTAATTCACTATACCTAATAAAAAAAATCCATTCTGCACCCCCTCCAAAACAAAAACTTTAATTCTGGTATTCAGTGCTTAACTTGGCAACAGGATTATTATCATGGCATACAGCAGAGGTAATTCACTATACCTAATAAAAAAAATCCATACCTTCCCCCCCTCCCCACCCCCTTGTTCTTATGAATAGCTAACTCATGTCTTCAGTCATCAGCATTCAAAACTTCAACCTTCAGCACTTACTCTATCAGTTGACATGAAGAGAAATTTGAACTTCAAGTACATTTTCAAAACTCTTATTGAGGAGAATAGATCACTCTAAATGTGACTTGTTTTCCTAAATTCAGTAGAAGAGCTTATTTCAACTGTTATACTTGACACTTAGATAAAACAAAATCTTTCCCAAGGTTTTTAGTGCACTGTATATTGTTAATAATAAGTGGTGAGCTATGGCTAATGACAGAAGAATTTCCAAGAGCATTCCAGTATCTATTTAATAGTCTTTTTTTGGTTCCAGCCAAGGAATATGCAGTACAGATCAAGAATGGGGAACTATTCCCCTGATGTTAACACTGCTGTGCAGCGAATCCTGGTACTTGTACAATTCAGAGCAGCCTTTATGTTCCTTTAATATGAACCACCTGGCAAACCAAAACCCTAGTTAACCTGCGTTGCTGGTAAACAGCCCTAACAGACAGAGGTAGCTTCCAGAAATCTGTGAGGTCAAAGAATCTTTGCTATATTCTGTTTTTAATACTGATTATTTTATGTCAACATTTAGGATAAGGTGGCAGAGAGCCATGACAAACATTCCATACTAATAAGGGACACATTTACATTTCACAAAGGCACAGGACCAAGACTTTTACATAAGCTGAAGTCAGCTTTTATAGAGCTGAAAAACTGATTTCATGAATCCATTCCTCTGAATGCAAGGACGTTGCAATTTTTTCATCTATTTGGAATAAAAAGTATAAACTTTTTCTGTATGTTTACTAGCAGATGAGTTTTTTGATACACTAGAGTCTGTTACAAAGCTGGTACAATCCTCTGCCTCTTCAAATCCTCTTCCACATCAAATAACTGAAAATCAAGACAAACTATCTTAATTTCACAAATCTTTTCAAAGAATTAGAATAAGAAATGTATAACATTACTGCTCATCAATTACTTTTTTACTTTTATAATAATATATTAATATA
>NW_010406164.1:2604-3912 GCF_000710305.1 Buceros rhinoceros silvestris | reverse complement strand
AGGGTGCTGCTGGAGCCGGCTGCCACCTGGGCCGGGCTGTGGCTTCTGCTGCGGCGCCTAATGAGCACCATGATGTAACTCAGGGTGAGCCTTGCGAGAGATCAGCCTGAGGAAGCTGCCGTTTCTTCGTCACCTTTGTTTAACTGTGGGAGTTTTCCTCCTTTTTTTTTTTTTTCTGCCCTGGTTGAGGTCACTCGGTTTGAACCTCAGCGACACGTGGACCTTCCTCCCCTTCTCCTGCCTGTGGCTCACTCCCGAAGAGAAACCCTTGACCTCTGTGCAGCGTTCTGCACTCTCAAGAGCAACTGGGGGTTGCATTTCTTGCTAAACTTGTGGTTTGGCCTCCTCGGAAATGCCACCTATAGCCACAAATGAACTTGATGTGATGACTAAGGAGGCAGCTCTGGCTTGCACAGCCCCTGGGCTTTTTCTGCTGTTGAAGGAGCTGGGGAAGGATGAGTGGACCAAGGGACTGGCCTCTCCGTGGAGCTGATGGAGCTGAGCATCCTCCCTTTGCCTGGACCAGACGCTGAGGCAGCGGCACAGCGGGGAACAGAACATCCTCACTGGGAATGAAGGCTGCTTCATCCCAGGCAAGGAGAAACGGGCTCGCAAGGCTCCAGAGCAAGCAGCTGGATGCTTTCTCTATGGGCTTGGAGATCGTGGAGGGTGAAGGTGGCCTCTGCCAGACAGGCTGGAGGATTTTTGGCTCCTCAGCTGCTTTCAGGGCCCTGGTGAGGGAGATGCCTCTGCTGGAAGGCAGGCAGAGGGGCACGGAGAAGGTGGGAGCCCCTCCGGCACTTCCCAGCCAGCAGCAGGCTCACGGGTGCCTCCCGCAGCCCAGCGGCCTGGGGCAAACAGGCGATGGCACCTGGCGTGGAGCCACTGACCGGGAACCACGTGACACGGGGACCGAAGCCCAAGTGATCGGGCAGGATACGGCCCCTGAGGACTGACCAGCAGCCTGGGCACTACGCTCCCCAACCCGGGAGCTGCTCCCCAGGAGCTCCAGATCATCCCAGACCGAACCGCCCTGTGCCCACCTCCTGCCTGCCTCTGCCCCTTCCCGACCCAGCAGCTAGTGCCGTTAGGGGAACCACGTGACACGGGGACCGAAGCCCAAGTGATCGGGCAGGATACGGCCCCTGAGGACTGACCAGCAGCCTGGGCACTACGCTCCCCAACCCGGGAGCTGCTCCCCAGGAGCTCCAGATCATCCCAGACCGAACCGCCCTGTGCCCACCTCCTGCCTGCCTCTGCCCCTTCCCGACCCAGCAGCTAGTGCCGTTAGGGGGGGGCGATGACCCG
>NW_010406164.1:1997-2472 GCF_000710305.1 Buceros rhinoceros silvestris | reverse complement strand
AAACCCGGCTGATTTCCAGCTCTGCCCCGTTTCCAACTCCAGAGCAGTCTGCAGCCAGCACAGCAGTCCTGCGCGGTGGCACTCGTTCCAGTTGGGTTGGGTTGGGTGGGGTTTGGTCACGGCTTCACACTGTGTTTGGTCATTTTATTCTCCCCCTCTGCCTGCAGAAACTGCCGTCTCAGGAGAGCTGGAAACCCTTCAAAGTCTTCTGCAAGGCTCTGGGCTGGCTGCGGTCCCACTCTGGAGGTTCCTCTCTTCCCTCTAGGATGCTGGACCATGCTTTCTCCACTTCCACTGGGAATCTTCAGCACATGGCACCAGTGGGGGAGCGGACACCAAGATGGATGAAGGTTTTCTAGAGAAGAGCCAAGCTCAGCTGCAGCCAGCAGCACTGAGCCACAGACCTGGCAGTCTCCTGAGAGCTCCTGCAGGCACTCTGAGAATCAAGGTGGAAGGTGTCAGGGTACAGCATCCG
>NW_010406164.1:0-1867 GCF_000710305.1 Buceros rhinoceros silvestris | reverse complement strand
GTGGTGGTGGCCACCAAGTCCCCAGAGCTCCGAGGCTTTCTCTGTGCTAGCAGGGAGGACCCTCTCTTGCAGAGATCATCTCTTCATCTTCCTCCCTGCTGGTGCTGAGCTCTCACTAGTTTGCTCCACTCTCCCCACAGCACAGAGCAAGTCCTGAGCGTTGCTGCTGCTGAGCAACCAAAACTGAGTGTGATCCGGGAAGTAAGAACATCAGCAGTGGTGGGAAAGGGCTGCCTTCCTGCCGGCAGGACACCTTCACGGAGCTCCACGCAGGAGGGGATGGCGCAGGGGACTAACTGGAACGACGCATTTTTCCTCTCCTGGGTGGTTTGGCTTGAAGTCTCACCAGAGGAGAGAGCGAGACCATCCCCTTACCTGCTGGGGTGGATTAGGGCTCGTCTCCTCCAGCCCGCAGAAGGCAGCTTAATGGCCGAGGTGGGACCAGGAAGAGGAGACTTCTCTGTTTACTCGCATAGTTTCGAGGTGAATAACACGCAGGCAGCATGGCCCTGGCTTGACTTTGGTGGGGCTGTCAGCAAGCGGGACCGTCCTCTCCTGGTTCACCCAGCCCTTAGGTTGTCAGGATGGGCAGAAGCTCTTAACTGGGAGGACATGGAGCTTTCAACCACCTCCTGCGCTGTCCCAGCTGGGGGCTGGTGGCCACAAAACCGTCCTTGCCCGGCACAGCAGATCTTCGGCCTCTTCTCCTCTCCCTCCGCCTTTGTTTTGGCACACAAGAAGCTGTTTTGATGCCCTCACAAGACAGATTTTCCACGGATAACCGAGCCTTGTGGCTGCTCCTGTGACTGGCTCCTACGGAGTTATTCCTCCCCTCGACCACCTTGGGAATGGGGAGATCTTTCCCTCCATCAACAGCAAACGACCCTCCCCTGCTCTCAACCCTGCCCAGGGTTGCAAGAAAGACCTGACCTAGGGCTTAGCCCACCTGCCCCCAGGTCTTAGACCGTGATGTCAGTGCCGGTGAGCAGATGTGCCCCAGCTGAGCCTCAAAAGCCACCTCGCCAGTGGGTTGTCCTGCTCCCCCACCATCAGCTGGAGCAGATGGCCACAGTGACGTAAGACCTCAGTGAACAGAGGTTACTTCTACACTCCTGTAGAGCGAGCCAGCCATGGTCCTCGTATCCTGGGCAGCTTTCTCTTCCAGGAACTACTGTGTGAAGCCACCCTCAGCCTTCCCCATCCCGCTGCCCTACAGCAAAGGGCTCCACAGCTTAACTGCATGGAGAAGCACCTCCTTCGGGCTGCTTTGAACCTGCCAGCTGCTGGATGCATTTGATGGCCCTAGTTTTAACGCAACAAGAGGCAGTGAGTAATCACCCCCTCCTTTATCTTCTCACGACTCACTGTGCTTTTACAGACCTCGGTCAGGGCTGCCCCTGGTCTTTCCCAGCCCGTTTTGTCACGCTTTGAGCAGGAGCCCAAGTTTTCACGGAGGCTAGCAGGCGACAGTGGCTCTCCAAGAGTGTTCACCAGAGGAAGGATGCTCTGGAGACTCGTTCCCCAGGGCTGCGCAAGGTGTGGGGAGGCTTGTCTGGGAACATCTCGTGCTCTCCAGCTGCTGGCAATGGGAGGTGGGGATGGCTCCCAATGGTTATTGCCGTACCGGTGAGGTAAGCCGGATTAGCATGAGGAGAAGGTTGGGAAACAGTCTGGACCCTCCTGCCCGGGCTGGGGCTGTATTGCAGCAGGAGCACAAGCGGCTCCTCACAGAGCCCTGGGGCCACGGGCAGGCAATTACCACCCTGGTGCCCTGGAACCTCTTATTGCCCTCGTAAAAACCTCGTTTCACTCATCAGGCTAATGAGCTTTTTTGGCTGAGGCAATTAGAGTTTCACAAAGGGGCTAC
>NW_010406163.1:0-15041 GCF_000710305.1 Buceros rhinoceros silvestris | reverse complement strand
AAAGCATCTTAGATAATTGGAGGGATGTACTGATCAAGGACCAGAGTGGAACCTTGTCTGCCAGAGGGTCTGAAGCCTGATTCTGGGTTCCACCTTTGTCTGTCTTTCCTCTAGTTCCACTGGGCTTCAACTCCAAGTTACCCCTCTTTTCCTCAGAAAAATAGAATGAAAGAGAGTTATGGTATAGTCTTCCCTCCACTCCTTTCTTTATGAATAAAATAACCGTCATATGAAAACCTCTCCCCTAAATAGTTTGTAATACCACGTTACTGGATATTCTTAGACTCTTCCCTGTCTGTCCAATTTGATAAAAAATCCACAGTTATAACAGTGGTGTGTGTGTGTGTGTGTGTGTGTGTGTGTGTGTGTGTGTGTGTGTGTGTGTGTGTGTGTGCAACTTGGATATGCATCTTTGAAACGGGCACCCCATATAGGGGCATATAAACCCCTATCCTTTTGAGCTCTATCTAGTTTGATGCACATATTACAGCTGAGCTCCAGTTAACTCCAAGAACACAAGCCTACCCCTCACCTCAGCTTTTATTGAATTCCTTTTTATTTTAGTAGACAAGAATTTAAAAAGCTTTTTTCTTTTTTCTTTTTTTTTAAATTTTTTCTTCTTTTTTTTCTTCAGTCTGAGAACATACTGTGCTATGAGGACCCTTGGAGCTATATATGCCAAATAAACCTTGCAATGACATTTTAAAAGTTGCTTTGCATTTGTATAACCCGAATGTAATCCTTCTGTGTCTCAGAATTCAACACATTACCAATCACTTTAATTATCAAACTGGGTTTCCCATAAAATCCATTTGGATGTAGAATATGTATATATTCAAAATTTAGTGATGCTTCTTCTCCCCAACCTGTGGAACAGATAGAAAAGGTGAAACCGTGATGAACTGTCCTGGGAAAATGAGGCTGAGGTAATGCAAGCAGAATTAGTGCTTCGGGGAGTGTTTTTAAATATAACTAAATGATTCACCAAAAATAAATTTTCTTTTTTGTTACTTAGACTTAAGGGCAGTGATACATAACAATGATAATAACACATCAATACATAACTAATAACCCAGTATTACAAGGGAAATTAAAAAAAAATCAAGAAAGAAATGCAACAAAAATGATTAAGTTCTTTAAAACCATGTGTGTCAGAGGTACTTCTCCCATTGTGTTCCAATTGTTTTTCCATAATATTGGACACTAGTGGCTTAAATGCAGAAAAAATTAACTTCCGTTATCTGAGAGTTGCTAAATGCTAAAATTTTACTTCTTAGTGTCTGCCTATTTTTGCTTTTCTATATAAATAAAAATGATGTAAAAAGATATTTTTATACTTGATTTAGAGAAGTTCAGCAATGTTCAGCTCCCACTAGTAAGCTATCTTTCTAAATGCAAGAGCTATTTTTCCTATGATTTTGTTGTATCCTATGAATTTTTTAAAAATGTAATTTATTCATGAGCAGAAGTGAGTAAAACCACTGGTTTCCCAGTGGAGTCATATTGTTAACATGAACCACATCTTTTCTGACCTTGCATAGCAATTGTAGGGGCTCTGCTCTGTAACTGGGCCAAATACAAACACACATGTAAATCAGGTAGGTTTCCTGGAACTTTGGAACAACACCAATGTGTCTGGATTTATTCAGCCCCAAGTCTCAGTTGCAACTGACCAAAAAATCACACGCCAGCTAAACCTATCAGACCTTTCATGCCTGAGCTTTTCCACCCCCATTCTCTTCTACACAAATTAAAATGAGGTTCTTCTCTGAATCTTCCAGCCAGAATCTTCCAATATGCTTGTCACGAACTGCAGAATTTACTGTTCACATCTTTTTTACAGTATAGATTAAGTGTGGATCCAGAGCTCTGCTTCAAAGGGGCCCTCCAACTGCCATATTTTCATCATAGCATGCATTCACGATGCAAATATAATATCCATCTGGGCCTTTTATAGGCTTAATTTATCCCTGCTTATTTATCATAATTAAGAGCGCCATATGATCGGAATCCTTGTGGTATCTCTACTGATCTGAAGTAGGGAGAGATCACTAACCCTACTTATGAAATCCAGCAATTAAATTACATGATATCACTCATCGTAAAAAAACGAGCCCTCTGTTAATGACATAAATGTGTTGGACTAACCAGTTCTGTTCTAGCACATATGTAAAATAAGGGAGGAAAAATGACAGAACATCAAAGATGAGAGAGCCCCACAGAAGCCCCAAGGAAAGTTCCCAAGCCACAGGATTTGAAAATATGGTACACCACAGATTAGTTCTGCAGTGATAGAGATGTTAAACTGGGGACACGAGCTGTGTAAAGAACCCCAGGTTTGGTGGTTTGGAGAAGCTCTTCTGAAATGAAGTTTATGTGACTCCAGTGAAGTTACTTTAAGATACCACAAAAGCAGTCTGATTTGGAGCTGTCCCGCCTTCTCATCTCTTCCCACAAAAATAAAAAATGCACTTATATATGTACCTATTTTTCAGGAAGTGTACTTTTTTTAACAACCCATCTATAACTTCCTAAAGGCAGTGTTTAATTAAAATATTTAAGACAATTGGTAACATATCCAGTGGCACTGAAGATATTGTGGAGCCTGTGTTCAGCACAGTGAGGCACAGTGCAAACGCCCTAGGCTAGCTTTAAGTGAGCTGGTGTGTAACTGTGGCAAAGCAAAATATTGTGCAGATATCTTAAATCAGCTGCAAATCCAGATATATAACCGTGCTGTCGCACCAAAAGGGTAGGGACTGCTGTAGATCCTAGACTTCAGCTGGTCAGTCCTGAATCACCATTCCTTATAGTCATGGTCTGTGATATTTAGAGCTGAAGTTGTTCAAGCAAGCCTGAAGTCAATGTCTCTACTAAAGGAAATATTTAACTGTGGCAAGGTGCCTTACTCCCTTTAAAAAACAAACAAACAAACAAAAAAAACCCGCCAAGAGCATCCTTATTTGTACTTGGAAGAGCTAAACAGCATTTGTTCTTCCAAGACACAGCAGTCAGCGGGTGATGCTGCCTCCTTCTCAGACCAGACTGGCTCTAAGGACCTTGTCCATACGGAGCTCAAGTGCCCGGTCCCTGCATCATATATGGAAGAGCTTGAAGTCTTCTCGGTGAGGAATGTCTGCATAGAAGAAAACAAACAAAAAGACAGGATTAGAAAGGACGTGTCTGTCTTCTAGTATCTTCCCACTTCTCAGACACTCTTCTTTGCTCTTTATCCAAAGGCCATTTGCTGCAAAACAGCCAACATCTCTCTGGGCAGGCACTTCAGTCCCATAGAAACCTGTCAGATCCCAGCTAGGTGCTAAATCAAGGGCTGGTCTAGAGACATGCCAACACAGAAATATTGGGGCTGGAAGAATTTTCGGTTTAAACAGAGAAGCCCACAGTGACATTATGGGCTTTTGTTTAAACATATTTAGTTGTTTAAAGTATTTCTCTGTTTTCTGTACAGGACTTTGTGGGATTTTGCAAAGTGCCTAAGAATTCCAAATACCTAATTCCCATTGAAATTTGGACCTTAGGAGCCGCTGGCTTTCAGTAAGACTTTCAGGAATCTTACCAAGTCTTTAATGAGCTCGCAAGTTTTAATGAATAATCATGTGATTTTGGAGTCTTCTTGTCTGGAAGCAAAGCTGGGCTGTAAATCATTACACCATTAATAGCTGTTCCTTCGCCTTTCATTCCTAAGTATGGTAGTAATTATCTGTTTTGCAAAGCATAATAAAATATGTGTCTTCATCTTCAGAAAATTCATGTAGCAACTATTCTAAAGTTGTCATAGATGATGTATAGGCAGCAGTGTGTCCACAGTTAACTGGATTTCTTAGAGAGCTTAGTTTCTAAGCCCAGGGCTATGAACATTGATACGGGAAACCACAGTGCTCTGCAAATCAACAGAAGAGAAGGGGAAAGATTTCTCCAGTGTTGGAAAAATGCTAGATCCTTGCTGAGCTGCAGATCCTTGAAACTTAACCTGATTTCCAACTCTTGACCAATGCTTCCTTTAGGCACTTACCCAGTTCAGAAATCTATCTTGTCTTTGCAGTTAAATAACCTTGGGAATGTGCTTGCAATATTTGAAGACAAAATGTATGAATGATTTTAAATAAGCTGTAGTTAATTACTCTTGTTAATAATTTTGCCACTCTTCCTTTTGCTGCAGGAGATTGACCCTACAGAGACAGCAGGTCCCTTCCAGGCATCAGTGTATGACACATGCCTGTGCCACCCTCCAGCTCTATGCTTGCTCTTCCATGCTGGCATATACCTTTGGGTAAGTTCTTCGTACAACTGCTCTTCTTGGTCTCCCTCTGCTTTCTCGTCCAGAATGTGTGACTTGCAAGCTCCCATATTTTCCCGTGTGGCTCCTTAGACTTACTGTGATGGTTTCATTCCAGCCTGTGCTCTTGCTGGTTTAAGTAATCCTAAACTTTACCTCCATCTTTGCACTAGCTCAAAAAGTATTATACCACATTCAAAATGTAGATATGACATTTGGTCTTCCTAGAGACCTTCGTGTATATATATATTTTAAGGAGTTTGAATAGTAAAATATTTACGAAACTCCTATGGCTTAAAAACTACGTGTGATTAAAATAGAAAATAATAATATATTGTAGAGGAAATATATTTAATAGAGGAAAAAAGATCACAGCAGAGATGGTTTCCAACATTAAGTGAATTTCCTTTGGTGCCAGTAGTTGGTCGAGTTAGATTGTGTTTTTTACCAAAATTGCGTGGAGTGAGACTGTTGAACTGTGCATGAAAGTGGCAGCTTAAGCAATTGCAGAAAGATTACATGGGAATCTAGAGGCACAAGAGGTACAAGCAGCCTTTAGGATGGTGCAGTCTTTTCATAAAGGTTAGATGAAATGTCTTCACTTCTCTAGTACAATCAGAACTTGAAAATTACAGAACATTTAAAAAAACACAAAAACCCCACAACTCCTAAGATAAGCACAAACCTCAAAAGTTTCTGTTGCTATAGCTGTGCTATGATAAGCAAATTAATCAGAGCATTTCAGACCAAATAAAGAGTACTCTCACAAGAAAATTTCCTGCCAACAGTTAAAAAAGCCCTTTTCTGTCAGTGCTGCGAGCTGACAAATGCAAGACAGAACACAAGAAGCTGGGGCAGAGGGGTCTCCGTAGATCGAAACATGTAAGAAGGTAGAGTTTGTAGTGTAAATCTGTCCTCCAGCACACTGCATTTAGAAATGCCTTCATAATGGTTGTAAAAATGTACAAAAATACCTGTTTTTTCATAGATCCACAATCTAGCACTAAGCTGTACAAAGTCTGGTTAAACTGTGTCCTGCTCCAGCAGTGTGCTTGACTAACTGAACATGCTTTGCCTGTGTGCGGCAGGATTCAGTGGGACCTTGACTCCATTCATTTACTAGAATCTGAGATTATAATTCCATTTATCTTTACATTTCTTTTTCAGAGTGGAGACAGGTGTGAAGGAAAGAAAGGGTTTTTTGCTTTACAACTTCTTAACCATGTTTAAGGGTGTCTTGGCTTTGTGAATCTCCTAGGTTTATTTTTTTTTTTCAAAATTTGTAAGAGACAGCAATTTTGTAAATTTGAAAGAGACAGCAACACCACTTTCTCACCAAACTATGACAATCTGTGATGGGGTACCTTGTGCAGTTCCTGTTGATTTTAGTATGAAAATCGGCTTGCAGGAAGGCTGGGCGTTCTCAGTGCAGTTTCAGAAGAAAATTAAGTCATCTAAAATGTGGGTTTCCAATCATATTGAAAGAACAGGATGGCTTTCAACAGTAATCCTGTCAGGGCTGAGAAAGGTAAACTAATACTGCCTGGGCTAGGCTTCAGCTAGTCTTGAGGCTGTCTGAGCTTAGAACAGCAAAACTGCCCCTCCATTTTTTTAGAAAAAAGCAACACCTCAGTCTTTTTTCAACATTTAGCAAAACCCTTTTTCTGTATATGTGAAACAAATGGTCATCTGAATTTTTCTTCATTCTTTAGTTTGTATCCAACAAACTTTTTCTTTCACACTTGTCTTTCATCCCAACACATGAGCTTCCTTCAGAAACCCACTAGCAGATGGGAATGAAATAAATAGATCATTAAACAGGTTTCTGGTTACAAAAAGACAGTGCTCAGACAAAGAAATCTGACTAGAGAGACTAAAGAATCACCTTCTTCACCTGTTGAATTGACTGTGGTGAACAGTAAAACTTGCTGTTGATGGAGTTTCCATCAGACAACAGGTCATTTGCTCTTTCAAAGAAACTGACTGCATTAGGGTAGTTACTGACCTGTCAGCTTCTCTGAAAACTCCATTAATTGGAGTCCTACTCCTGGCTTGCTGACCCTGAGCACGAGACAGAGCTCATGATCCAAGAGTGTGGTCCTTGAAAGAGGAGTTCAGTGAGCCCTGTTCACATGCAGCCTGCTAGTGTTGCCCTCAAAACCAGCCCTTCCTAATGATAGTGGGCGTGATGCGATGATGCTGAAATCCATCTTGATAACAGACCCTAGTACAGGAGACTTTATGAGCACAGTATTGTTGTCCAGCAAACCCTGAGATGTACAGTTTAGGTGATGAAGCTAAGAGAGTCCCAGGGATTGTTTTCCTCCCATAATCAGGAATATTGTGGACCTAAGGGACAATGAAATAACTCTTTTTGGGGGATTTTGTTGTTTTTCCTTGGAAATGTGAAGTGCTTTGAGATACCAGAGAGGAATTTGTCTCAACCTTCACCTTAGAGGTGTTCGGGCCTTAGGGGTCTCACTCCTGCTCATTTCTTCACTGGCATTGCAGCAGACGTTACAGGTTACACAGAACTCAAGAATGCTAGGAAAGCTCTGAAAGACACAAGAATAGTAAGTAAAATAACATCATTACACGAAGTAAAACCCAGCTGCTCTCCAAAGGGTCTTCTATGGGATTGAAAGTCTCCAAGAGAAAGTAAGAAACAAAGCATTAAAAAAGTGGAAGAGCAGTAAATGGCATTATGCAGCACAGGCAACTGATCTTCAGGAGATTTGGCTAGATGAGGCAGATTACTGTAGTCTAACCATCAATTGCTGATTCTTGTGAAGAATCCTAAAATTTATCAGTTTTCATACCTAATTTTTCAGCAAGCAGGAGGAATAAGATTTTTTTTTCTGTATATGAACTGCTGCCTCTGAATTCTCTCCTTCCCTTTGCAGCAGAACCTCTCCAAAAGCAGTGTTAAGGAGCTCCTGCTGTCTTGCCCACTCCCTGCTTCCTTATGCACCCTGAGACGAGACTTAACAAGTGTGAAGAAAAGCAGTACCCCAGGTTCAATGTGCGGACAGATAGTTCATCTGAACTGCTAGATCTGCACAGCAGTCTTTGTTTTGAGTGCCAACAGATTTTGATTAAGGCACTGGGAATAGAAAGAAGAATTTAAAGGAAGGAGACTGTATCCAGGAAACCAGCATTAATTAGCCCCTGCTCAATCCAGTAGTACTTTGAAACCTGAGTTCATTCTACATTACTTGTAATTTACCTAAAAGCTTTACAGCTGTAGAGCTATCTGAGCCGTCTTCCCACCTTAGTTAAAGGCGGGAAAACCTCCGCCTAAATTCCAGTAACTGCCAGGCCAAACATTGAGATCAGAATTTTATCTCTTGTAAATGGACAAAGCTCCATCCTAGCTTTGCCTCCTACTGCTTATCTTGATTTTATCTGTATTCCTAAAAAGGCACAAGAATGTGTCTTTGCATACAAGAGGGACAGGGAGTGGGAAAAACTTTCTTTTCAAAGTTCTAAACTCTGGATATGCTCCATGATGGATGTGATAAATTTGTCGACAGAAGACCCTCTGTATCAAATCTCATAACCTAATATAACTGCCAAGAGCTGAGAATTTCACAGGATTTGTTTCATCTGCTTTCAAGTAGTGCCTATGAGATATAAGACTTGGTTTTGGTTCTGTTTTTTTTTCAAAAGCAAACAAAAAGATATCACCCATTCCCTCCCCCATATGCAAATATCTTAGCACTTCTGGCCTGAAAGGAGGATTTTGCAGTCTGAATTTTATATGGCGAAGTTCCCATGATAAACAAATGAGGCTTAGGTGCTACCAAACGAGACACATCACACAAAAAGAAGCAGTATTGGGAAGAGACAACCTGCTGTGTAATAAACCCTCATCTTTCTTGTGTTTCAGTACAGGATCCAGTGATATTCGGGAACCTGCCATATTTAATTTGCTCTGATTTTAGTACTAAATAGCTAGATACCAGGAGTCATCTTGCTTTTCTTTCAAGCAATGTAAGCCCTGTATTCAAACATTCAGTGGTTAAAGCACTTCCTTGGCACAAGGGCATTATCAGAGTCAGTTATTACTTCCAAATGGATCTCCACAGGTGCCTGGAGAAAGGTAGGAGTCCGCTCCGAGAGGACCATGCCCTACCCATCCTGTTACCATTGCTAACAGGGCAGGAAACTGTTAACAACTGACCTGGATGTGAGAAACTGAAAGTGGGACTCTCTCTCCTAAATGCCAAGGGTATATATTTTGCCATTTAGCCTGTTGCAGACACTGGTTAGAATTGCACAGCCGTAACTTGACATGAGCAGAGCTACGATGATATAAAAAAGACATCTTTTTATTCACCTTGTTCCTATTCTTCTAAAGTATAAATACAGAAAACTAAAAAATTTCCTGGAGTTCATCTGCCTAGGCCTTTAAACTTGTGTTTGCTACCTGATCTTTGCAAAAATTTCAACTGATTCTTCTGGTTCTTCCTCTTCTGTCTCTAGATTACCACAGTGTATTTTCTATTGTTGCAGTGGAAGCACGTGTACAAAAATACAACAAATTGTCCTGAATCTGTTCATTTCCCATTCATTTTTGCATTGCTGAGGAAGGGAGTTCTTTGCTCATAGGACAGTCTGTTTTCCAACAGTCATAAATGGTTAGTTGATGGATGATGTGGCTGAGAAAGGAAGGTTATTGTCCAAATGGGTCAGGCAAACACTTTCTGCTGACAGAATTGCAGTGAGTTAAATACTCAATGAAAGGCCTTTGGATGGGTTCATAAGTTCAGAAGTGAAACTGTAAAATGAACAGAGACAAAGAAGAAACAAACAATAAGACCAGAGCAAAAAATTGTTCTACATTTTGTTTGAAATCTCCTTCAGGTGTAAATCTGTAGTGAATAAAGTATTAAGAAACCTGTCCATTGAGGAATTGTTAATAATAAATTCATACTGTCAGTGCCATCAACATTTTCTGCTGCAGTACCATGGCTGTTTCCCATGCTACATGGTTGACTCAGACAAAGAAAATAAATGGCACATAAGAGAGCAGCAATGGCTAGAAAAATGTCTGGTTGTCCCATCATAACTCTACTGAGAAGCACAAAAATTATTAAAAAAAATCATAAACTACTCAGAGTATAATATCATAGGCATTCTTGTGATCTATTAAAGTTGTACCATAATAGGGAACTTTTGCATTAGTATTTTTGTCAATATTTCCAACCCAATCCCACTTGGATGTATGGGATTGTCCTGAACTTGTACAAGTGAACCCTTGTAAGAGCCCTGTTGACATTCATTGAGATTCAGATGAAATCTGAAGACTGTGCATACAAAACAGGCTATAAAATCACAAGATATACCATAACTTGTGAATTACCTGCTGTTATTATCCAGTTGTTTAGCAAAGAAAAATATATGCCTTTATAGGTGAACAATCATGTGCTAGCAGAAATGCTAAAAGGCACCGACTGCTTTATCCTCTTCTAAAACAAAGCCAGTGTTCAGATAACAGCTAGTGATATGCCAAAAATGGAACAAAATCAAGAAAATAGAAAAATCTACTCTAAATTATAACTGAAAAGAGAAAGATAGATGGCCGTTTAATCACAGCACTGGTTTTCAGAAGCAGTGAAGAGCAGCAATGGCTGCCAGATTTTCACAAAGCAGTTAAGCCTGTTGGGCATACAGTGAAGGCTAATATGCTTTGAAAACCTGGCCAGTGGTTTCACTATGGAAACTACGCAGTTATAAGCACGTTTGTAAATGTGGTCCTTATTTAACAAAGTAAAGATTGCTGTTGATAATCAAGTTCCACCTTGGGCTGCCAAGAACTTAAAACTCTTGTTACAGGACTTTTTTACCCTAATGGTAAAATATCAGAACGGGCCAATTTAGACCCCACCAGCAAACCCACAATTATTTCAGATTATAGTTGCATAGCTTTTTTTCTGCAGTGTTTATCAGGTCAGGCCAAGGAACAGCTGGATTATTTTCCCTGAAAGAATGCTCCCTTCTACTTCTCTCTTTGAGGTTCAGGGGGTCTTCTCTGGCCTGTGACACGACACACAGGTCTTCACATCAAGGGGCTTGACAGCTCTCTGCTCATTTCTTTGTAAGGCTTGGTATGCATCTGCATTTTTTTCACACAATATACATTCAACATCATGGAGAAGAGCTCAGCCTTCAAAAGCCTCCAGCAATAATAAAAAAAATCAAGAACTATGCTGTAATGAATGCCTTTGAAACTTAGAAGACATTGTCTACAGTGTCTGCTAAAACATTATATGTGTTCTCTCTCTTCTTGTTTGTACCTGAGTATTTCCCTTCCTCTGCTCAAAGAGGTAAAAGTGATAGTCATGATTAGAGGGCTACACATAGCCCCTTTACTTCAACAAGCATTCACAAATAAACCATGAATCCTTTGACAGTTCTTTCAAAGTCATTGAATGTGGGTTCAGCCCTGAAAAGTTACACATTTTGAGGCAAGGTCCTTTAGAGTCAATAGATTTCTACTGCTTTTGGTGTATAAGATTATGTTTTCCCTGTAAGGGTGATGATGCTATTCTCTTGGAATTCATTAAAATATGGATAAATTACTTAATGAAAACTTCAATTTAGAATAATCAGATTTTCTTCTAATTTATAAGAAATTCCAAGAAACATTAGATCACTACACTTCGCGATTCTGCCATTGGTTAGATATTAAAAACAACTTTCAGAGCATAAAGATCATGTGTTAGCCAAAAGCACAAGACACGTTAGATGACAAGAACGCAGCCATGACCAGAAGAATAAAGCAAAACCCTAAAATGCCAACAGAAAGAGCTGGCTTCCAGCACAAGAACGAAGAAATTTTCATTACGTGGATTTGCCGCATGCATTTCCACATCTGGCCTCTTAAAGGACTGTGAGTTCCCTGGTCATTACTTTAATCATTTACACACAAAGAAAGTATTAAATCTGAATATGTTAGCTTCAAAGGAAAGTGGTATGTGAGAGGTAAACTGGAAGAAAAGGCAAATCTTTTACTTCTTTGAAGAAATCTGTGTTTTAGATAAAGATGTTCAGTACTTTGTCCATGAAACTGTTCACAAAAAATAATATTGGCATCAGCTGAAATTCTGAATTACTGGCTGAAAGGCCAGCGTCAGCAAAGGAAGAGAAATCTGTAAGCTAAACCCGCAGTGTTATTTAGTCACTATTAGGAATTCAGTGGCTTGCTGCCTGGCAGGCTCCTTTTCTGCATGTAGCATAAGTGGTGTCACTTCAGCCACACAGCTTCTTGAAAACAAAACCAAATCAAACCAAACCCATAAAACCCCAGTGTTTTCAATCAAAATTTTGACATTAAGTTTTAACATTTTAAATATAATTGATAACACTGTGGAGGTACAATTCTCATGAAGCGTGCTCTGGGAATGTTTGTGCTGAGGCAGGAACACATCTGTAACAAAGATTCTCATGAATGACACCAAAAGGTGTTTTAGAATCAGATTTTCTTTCTTTTGCCAATTTTTCCTTACCAAACCTCGTGATACTAATACAGTTTCCATAGAACTTTGTGGAGGATTGCTTCTAGAAATGAAAAGTAAGGTAACTCACAGTGTCAGCATACTTAGGGTGGCTCCCCCTTTTCGCAGAAAATCTTTCTCTTTAAGGCATACCATGAGGGAAAAAAAATGCAACAAAACCGCTACTTTATTTTAACAGTCATCTATTATTATTTAAAAGTAGATAAAAACTTATCTGTCTAACCAAAATTTTGCTCATTTGAATGTTTTTTCTTTTTTCCAAAAAAGAAACTGTTTTTCCAGCTAATACTAAAAGCACACAAGTGATGAACTCAAAATACACAAAACCAATAATAATAAATCATCAAAGTCCTTTTTCCAAGTAATCAATTTTCAATTAGACTCCTTATTGCTTTGCAGGTATCTTTGCAGAATTCTTTGCAAATCATTTTATTTCATTGTTTGTTCCTCCTATATTTCTATAAGATTTCTTAACATGATGAGAATCCCGTTTCTTGATTTTATTGAATCTCACTATGACCAGTTTCTAGGTCTTCATAACTGAAAATATTACATCTCTTTCCACGCTGACTTTAATACAAGGAGGGTTACTAAACTAATGCAATTAAAGTGAGTAGATCTGCAAGTTGAGATGATTGTTGCTGCCGTCTACGGGAGCTGGGATCAAGAATGATGAATTGCAGGCCGTGGCACTGATAATCCATGATCTCCAGGACTCCCGTTCTTGGCAGGCCCCAGCTGCCCCATGCCCGGGTCTGTGATGTCCGGAGGTAGAGCAGCGACTCTTTTGCGGGCACCCCCTTGCCGTGGGGAAGGAGCTTCTGTGCCCTTGTGAGGTTGAGAGCTGTGCTGGTGGTGGCATGTGCCTCCGGTGGGGTCTCCCAAGCCAGACAGGTCTCAACTGAAGGGTCAGACAAAGTGTGTCCATGGGCAGGATGGGCTCACGAGCCTTCGGGCAGCCATCCTAGGAGAAGGACAACTCTGACTCCAAACCCGGGCAGATGGAGCTCGTTTAGCCCTGTAAGGCATCCATCATCTAAGAGAAGGACACTGTCAGGACCAAACCTATGACCCAAGGACTTTGCTGTCACTGTCCAAACTCGCCAGGCCCTGGCAGATGAACCTCAGGTGTAAAGGGTGGAGCCAGTTCCGCGCACGCTGCGCCTCACCTAAAAAATCCACCGCGCAGGCTTGAAGGGTGCACTCATCGCTTGCAGGGAGCGTGGGAAAAGCCCTTCCCACATCTTCATTTGTGAAGCCAAGCCAAGATGATGATGATGATAATCCATCTAAAAGTAAGTTGGATTCCATTCTGGATCGGCCTCGATTGGCCTACCTAAAGGTTTTGTGATGCAAATTGGAGGCACTGGGCATAGTAACGACATGCAGAATATATTACATTCCTCTGTCTAGTAGTGACTGGAAGGCTCTCAGCTGTGATGTTCCAGCCTCATTAACAAGCCCAGTGTTGTACATCTGTGTCTGATACGAAGCTGCCATGTGTTGTCACCAATTACAGGCTCTGCAAAGACCCATCTCATTATAGTACTTATATTGCTTGTTCCTGAAGGTGATACTTGGTGTGGCACGTCCTCATCTTGCCAATAGGAAAATCACCCTTAAAGTGAAGAGATGTCACTCACGAGGCACAAAGAAGCAGCAAAAAAGATTTTATGAAATGCTGCCTGGAATATTAATCTACCACTGCAGACAGTGCTAAACCAGGGAAACACGAAAGAGAGGTTTCTGAGCAGTCCAACCAGAGTGGAGAGCTTTTCCACAGACCCAGGACTGGGGAAAGGTCCTGACAGTGAGTGGGTCACCAGTCAGAATAGGAATGAGGTGACTTTGGTGTGGTTTGATGATTGGAGAAAAAAAAACTCGAATGCCATCCCCCCCAAACCTCTTCTGCATCCACCGGAATTGCAAAAAAATGTAACCTCTCTCCTGCAGATGTTGCACTTGTGCATCCTTATTTGTGTCACTAATTGCAAAACCAGTGTCAGTCAGAAACATCCAGGGATACGTTCCAAAGACTGCAGTGACATGAGGCGATCCACAGAATAAGATCTGCTTTCTCATTACACTAATACCTCCCAGGTACTAATTTGATCTTCCAAGTGACACAAGTAAACCGAAAAATTTGACATGTTCAGTGAATATACAAGCACTGAATTTATTTTTCTATAATATAGCATGGTTTATGCAATTTATGCGTTTTTACCATTATTGCTGGTTTTTCTCAGTTTACCAGCAGGTTTAATTTGATAGATCTGAGCTGTAGGTTATGAATTCCTCTGGCTGCATAGGCTCTCCCAGCCAGTATAAAAACCACACAAGAATAACATGTAAGCATAGCCTAAAATTTGCAAAATTTTTGGAAAGAATTGTTAAAAAGCTCCACCATTTTCTCCTTTACATAAAATCTGGTAAAAACTCAAGGATGGTTAACATGATAGAGAGACATTTAAGCACCTTTTTTTAAAGCTAGTATGGTAAAATATTTAAGCTTTCAAGAAAAAGAATCCCATATTTATTTTTAGTTACAGTCTGTCCTACGGCAGTTGAGTTTAGAGCTCAGTTGAGGAGAGGGATTTTTCTCTGCACGAGATTCTTCTACTGCTTTGAGAGGGGGAGTATTTGATCTTAAGGAATTATTACCTCCTTATGCAATTTTTCAAATGTTATTTAAATAATAAGAGACAAGAAAAAGAAGGAGCCATCAAAGTAATTTCAAACAAAACCAAAACATGTCCTAAAGTCCTTGATTATTTTCCTCAATTCAGTACCTTTACACACATTTATGGGAAATGCAAGAGAAAACAATAAAGTGCCTCCCTGAAGAAAAAAAATAAAAACAATACCATTAAGCCACAGAAAACTAAAACACCTAATAGCAACATAAATCTATCTGTCTAGCTGGCAGTTTCCAAACCATAGTGTTATGAAACAGGAAATACAAGTTCAGCCTGTGGAAAAAATCGCAGACTGCATTATCTCAAAAATCTAGTATCGAATGTGCCTTTCATCATGATGTCTAAGCAGTTTTGTATCTAAAGATTGTTACTCCTCACATCCAAAATTCTGTATCAAAGTGTTTGCAAACAAGCTTAAACTTTACCTTTAATTTAAAGGGTAAGAAAAAAAAAAGTAGAATTACTTCACAATAATGATGTATCATCTGCAAAGATGATTGGATATATATATATAAAATGAATATATAT